>NC_090251.1:36259652-36264652 GCF_037325665.1 Littorina saxatilis
CACACACACACATGTATTGATTTCGCTATACGTTACTTGTTTTCTTAGTGGTTTTGTTTGTTTGTTCCTGATGTCAATGATCTTTGTTGTTGTTGTTGTTGTTGTTGTTGTTGTTGTTGTTGTTGTTGTTGTTGTTGTTGTTGTTGTTTTTAGACCTGATTTTTCTCAGATTTTGTGAGATGAGGAACACCATTATAGCTTGCTATAGCTTGCTGGGACACAACACTTGAATATTACACAGATCACAAAAATCTTTGTTATGTTCAAGTTTGATTGGCACACGCTACAACAGTCAAAGAGAGCTTTGTGGCCAACTTCAGAATTCTTGTAATGTGACGTCGTGTCATTTTTACATTTAGTCAAGTTTTGACTAAATGTTTTAACATAGAGGGGGGAATCGAGACGAGGGTCGTGGTGTATGTGTGTGTGTGTGTGTCTGTCTGTGCGTGTGTGTGTGTAGAGCGATTCAGACCAAACTACTGGACCGATCTTTATGAAATTTGACATGAGAGTTCCTGGGAATGATATACCCGGATAATTTTTTCATTTTTTCGATAAATATCTTTGATGACGTCATATCCGGCTTTTTGTAAAAGTTGAGGCGGCACTGTCACACCCTCATTTTTCAATCAAATTGATTGAAATTTTTGTAAAGCAATTTTCGACGAAGGCCGGACTTCGGTATTGCATTTCAGCTTGGTGGCTTAAAAATTAATTAATGACTTTGGTCATTAAAAATCTGAAAATTGTAATAATTTTTTTTTATATAAAACGATCCAAATTTACGTTCATCTTAATCTACATAATTTCCTGATTCCACAATCATATAAATATGTTATATTTGGATTAAAAACAAGCTCTAGAAATTAAAAATATAAAAATTATGATCAAAATTAAATTTCCGAAATCGATTTAAAAACAATTTCATCTGATTCCTTGTCCGTTCCTGATTACAAAAACATACACATATGATATGTTTGGATTAACAACACGCTCAGAAAGTTAAACAGAATAGAGATAAAGAAAAGCGTGCTATCCTTCTCAGCGAAACCACTTGTTTCACAGCTTGACTGAATATAGTAATTTCGCTTTACGCGACTTGTTCTCTCTTGTCTTCTGCATTTACACCCCATCAGCAATTTCCCCAATCGATCTTTAAACAATACAATTTGGAATTCCACACTCTGAGATGGCTCGTGAACACTTTATCGGGTACTTGCGAACGGTCGTTTGCACAGCTCTAAACCAAAACAAACCTCCAACTAACTGTTTTAATTAACAGAGCGGTCACTGGTATGGAACGAATACGAATGAGCTGCTGATTTTGTTTCAGTCTTTTTTGAAGTAGTTCGTTTGTTTGTTTGTTTGCATGTGTTTGGTTATTTGTGCGCGTAGTTGTCTCATCTGCTGTTTGTTAGCAGTGGTCCGTTCTCCAGTTCCTGTCCTATTTTAGCTTGTCTTACTGTTATTGTAGTACATGTACTCGAAAGCAGTAAACACTGTATAGAGCGTATGGTAAGCACTCGTACACACACACACACACACACACACACACACACACACACACACACACGCGCGCGCGCACATACACGCACGCACACATACACACACACATACTTACATACACGCACGCACGCACACGTACACACACAGACACACACACACACATGACACACACACACACACACACACACACACACACACACACACACATTTTACACGCACACACACACATATACACACACACACAAACTGTTAAAAGAAGAATAAGACTTGAGTAACAAAAACGTTTCCATTTTGGAAATCAAAATTTATTCCTTTTTCGAAGAAACTTCACAGAGAAAAAGAAAATCATTGTATCAAATCTATAGATAATAAGTCGAAGCTATGGTCGTCTGACATACATCGTACATTCACTGAAGCACAATCCCTCGCTGGTTGTCGTCTTATACACTTATAATAATTAATAGGACATCAAAATACAGCAATACATAAAATATGAAATACACTCGACGCAACGATAGACGATGATACAAATGAAAACAACTATACATGGTTCATCAATGTCTGCAATGAAACGACGTTCAAATGGCACGTACAGTTAGGTTTGAAAGAGGCAAACCTCGTCGAGTTATGAGTGAGCCGATTAATTACAAATGACAGATCTTATAATGAGATGGGCAATAAATATCAAAGTATTCTGCGTCTGTTTGTCTCTTGTGTGAGTTTTGAGTCAGCGAATGTCTATGGTTTGTCTGGTTAAAATAAATAAACAAATGCTGCTCTGATGCAACTCTCGTTTTAATTTGTGCAAGCTATTTGTGCTCTTGCTGTTTCCTAACATCAAAGAGGCAAAAAATGCAGCTATTTTATAGAAGAAAAGCGATATTTACTCACTAAGACTGACACAGCACCAATCCAGTGTGAAAGGCCTTCGTAGGCAAAATCTTTGACACTGGATATGAGGTGTCTTTGTCTTGATAACATTGTTTATCTCACAAACGGTCGTTTTATAAACAATTTCTTTTATAGATTTAAATTACAAACAAAATTAGTCTATTTGAAAATAAATATATTCTTACAATTAACATCATTCCTCTTCAATCCCTACCCCAAAGCTTCTTCTCAACATTATCTTTTTTTCAAATGAATACTATCACATCAAATCAAAGTTAACCAGCGTGCATACTAAGATCTTCGAGAACATCGCGATATGTCGAGGTTAAGCACTAATGTCTGGAAGCCCTTGAACATGTTCAAACCCTGAAGAGATAAAAATATTAGAAAAAAACAAAGAGTGTATATAAGAAACATGGACAAATCCATTATCATCAGATCCTGCAAGTAAGTTAAAACCGTAGTTTTGTTGGTCTAATGTACACACCAAGTCTGAATAAATCAGTCAGCTTCCAAAATCTCAGATCTTTTCGTCTCTTATTTTTCCAAACGTGTCAGTTAACTAACAAAAAGACTTTCTTGGGTGCATGCGGTGGTGGAGTGTATGAGGGGGAGGGGGGGGGGGGGTTGTGGTACGTAAATTGTGCATGAATTATTATGGTATTTCTAAAAGCGTTTGTAGCATAACACTTCTAGTTTTTTGTGTTCTAATTTGTGTTACTATTATACTAATGTTTGTGCTTTTCTCTTGAATTTAAAAGACAACTGAATAGGACGAACAAAAGTAGTTGTGAGTCTCGGTTAAAACCTAAATCTTATCTATGAACAGTTTGTGCAAAGAAAAGCAGTACAAGTAATTCCATCATTGTTAAGCATTGTTTTGTTTTGTTTCATCCATTGAACACGTGAAAGGATCATACCCGATTCATACAGACTTCAATTAAACATGCTTATTACATTTAGCATATCGTGTCTAAACACGTTTCAACAGAAAATTCAAGATAACAAAAGCAACAATTATTGCTGAGAATTTCTACGACCCAATAGGTGAAAAATATGCTCCGTGGTAAGCCACTTGTCTACAAAAGTGGAGTAGGAACAGTAACAAACGAAGGAAGCGCTATTGTATATAACCTGCAACATTCTCGGGTTTCCGATCCCGCGTCGGATGTTACTATCCGCGAGGCTGTCGGGGAACCAAGACAAGACTACTGGCTCTGTTCGCCACCCATACAATGTCAAAAATCACATGGAGATAATAATATAACAAAATTATAAACGTCCTGCTACCGGTATTACAGATACAACATGGCATAACAATCATGCGATTAACACATCAGAGATCACAATAATATGCATAAAACGATCAAAATCGTATCAAATCAACCAATCAGCACCTCGAGCTACTACACATATTCATGGATATTTTGTTTATTGCTTTTGATACACGATCTTTAAAAGAAAGAAAAAATATATAAACATGTCACAAGTTTGCTAATGCTCGTTTCTTCTAGCACAGATCAATAAGAACATTTGTACATTAGCAGATAATAAAACAGAAATAAAAAAAAACACTGTCATCCCGCGTGAATTACTCAACCGTGTTATATCACTCCAAGTCCAACGCGCTACATTCTTCCTGGTATCGAAACATTTTATTCCAAATTTGACCTCGGACGATTTTTTAAAATATTTTTTTTTAACTCTTAACAGTCTTAAGACTCTTCATTAGATACGCACAGCGCCTTATCAGACCAGATGGTCAAGGCACGGACCTAAAGTTTAGAAAGTGACAGAAAGGTTTGTAAAATGGCGTGCGCAGTCGGATTACCCTTTAAAATCTGTAAAAATTATATTAGCTAGTTACTGTCATACTGATAATGTATGTCTGTTTATGGAAGAATAGTGTGTGTTTGATAGTTTAAGCGGCAAGTATTAGTTATCTAAATAATTCGGCTGAATCCGGGTTTATGCATATATATGTGAATAAAAGCATAACAGTGTGACATATTTTAAATTCTTCCTGCTCTTGAAAGCAAATGTTAGTTTGCTGAAAATGACCCAGTACTTGTTGTGGATATATGTACATGTCCAAAAATGAATAAAATATAAATGAGACAAAAACAATATTGTGGATTCTTCGCTTGAGCAAACTTGTGGAGACACATTCATGAAACACATTCAGGAGGTTATGGGTATACAACCACAAGTTACTACAATGTACCAAGAAACAAAAACGACAGTCCATGAATATCTTCAATTGGAATATAAACAACAAGCAGAGGAACGCATGCATATCAACGTTTTCTTCAGAGAAAACTTCAAATATGCACCCGCTTGGGCGTACCGATAAAAATGTGGAAGACGTTTTTAGCGATATTAAAAATCTCTGTCTCTCGATCTCTGTCTCTCTTTGTCTGTGTGAGTGTGTGTGTGTGTCTGTCTGTCAGTCTGATTCTCTCTCTCTCTCTCTCTCTCTCTCTCTCTCTCTCTCTCTCTCTCTCTCTCTCTCTCTCTCTCTCTCTCTCTATTTCCAGTCAGTTCAAAGCCCAAAATCTTTTTTAAAAATTTGTTTTTCGTTGAACACGGGGCCGGCAACGCCG
>NC_090251.1:36267152-36309652 GCF_037325665.1 Littorina saxatilis
TTTTCCTTTGCATCCATCATTCTCTCCACTGTTGTTTGGCTTTTGTGAACGTTCGGATTAGTTTACTTATATTCTCATCAGGATTGTTTTAATTAAAAAAAAGGTTCATAAGGTAACAATAAAAAAGTAGGCTTTTGCTACTAAAGTTAAAAACGTGACCAAAGAATATGTCAAACAAACGATAACTAAAAAAACATTCATTTACATAATATATATATATATATATATATATATATATAAGTATGCCCCTTCCCTCTGTTTGATTTCTTCAACGCCTGCTTCAGTTTATCGAAGAGTTTGCAGAACATTCTCCACACTATGTCAACAGAGATCAGCGGTGGTGGATTTTTTATTATTTTTTTTTATAAAAACCTCAGTGACGTCATTTATAACGTGATCACATTGAAATCGTCATCACAAGCCGAAGCGTTCCTTTCTGACGCATCCATTAGCACTTGGTGAGAATGACAAGAGGGTCGAGGGTCGGCCCTTGATTTGACGTTGTCGCATCGAACCTCAAAACTCAAATCAAGTTGAAGCTCGAATGAGAAAGAGCGGTCGGAAGTGAGCACGTGACGCACGACATCAATGTATCGTCGTTTCGTCAGAAGGTTAAGAAGAGTCCGTTCGACAACCTCCGTTGAACCAATGCAAGGTAAGTCACGAATTCGTGCAAATAAAGGTCCATCTGCTAAACTCACTCAAACACAGCAATGCCGAGAGGCTTCAAAAGATCTTGTACAAGTTTTAAATGACCTGAAATGTGTATCCAAAAGACTCCATTTTTCTTCGGAGACAGGTCATCTTAACAACAGGGTATGTCATGGATTTTGTGTGTGCTGAAGATCGTGACGAGCCGAATTCGACGCAACTGAACTCAGCGTTTACTCGCTGATATGTTACCGGACAAAACGATTCCACATTTTCTGTCTGGAGTCTCATTATGTTAATCATGACAAGACACCTCATTTTAGGAATTATTCAATAATCTTGGCTGTATTCACTGAGGTTGAAAAATGTTTCAATCCCACAACACGAATTTGTGAAGTCCTTATTTCAAAATACTCAGCATTCTTGTCTTTGTGTCCGAATCAACTGAAATCTGTACATTGGGTAGCATTAGGGATAAATGTATTCATACAACAGATGACATTGTTTAGCTAATTTAATGAGCTGCTGCTAACGCACAGGATAGAGTCTCGGTGTCCCATACTCCCGTGAATCTTCCAGAGCTCGAGTCAGTCTGAGAAGATTGCCGAGTATGGCAACAGTGTCCAACGCTCATTGTCAGCGTGCTCGTTGCTACGTCTAAAACGGCCAGGAGACCGCGACAAAGCAACATTATTCTTTTTCAACGATTCCAACTGTCACATACTTGATGCCAGCTAGTCACTGCCTTGCGCATACTGTGTCTAGATCTGTGCATTTAGCGTCAAGTGCTGAAATAACCACCACATGCATGTCATCGTAGCACGGATCAAAATGCCCATCGTTGTTCCGCACTCCACATGAGATGTCCACAACGTTGCGCTAGCCAGCAAGCACGGCATCTGAATCACAGCATTATGTCCCAAGCTCTTAGCACTGGCTCAAAACTGCACAACACATTCAACGGAGGCAGCGAGTCCACCGGCACTTAAATGCAGGCTGCGAGCTGCCTGGGAAGTCAACGTGTGCCACCTGGTGTCCCTCCAGCATCACAAAACCTGCACGTCGATCATCCGTGGGCCAGTACAACACCTCGTTGAGACTTGCGCTTCTGAACAGCTCCCTATGCACCTTGGATCCCTTAGGCGTCATCGTTAGTGAATAGGAAGAAGCGAAGGATGCCTCCATGAACACCGCCACAACTTGGCTCCCTTAGACGTCATCGTTAGTGATATTGAAGAATCCAGCTATCAGGAGCTAGAAGCTTACATGAACACCACCAAAACTGTTGTTTCCAGCGTCGCCACTCACAACATGAGGGCAGCTAGGGACGCCTCTCTCCACACCTCCGAACTGTTGTTCCCAAGGACCTAGTCGTCATCACTAGCTATACTGAGGGAGCCTCACTCTTCACCATGGGCAGGGCAGTCAGGTCATTGTCCTCGGCGTTGTCCACAAAAGACTCCTCGTCGTTGCTCCCGAATTCCACGTCTTGGGAATCGTCCTCCATCCCCCCGCTGCCGTTGGACGGGTGGTGGAGGAGGGGGAAGCTGCCGTCCATAGGGTCACCGTGACTGGCCGAGGCAAGGCTGTCGCCGGGGAGGGGGGAGCGATCCTCCGAGGAAGGGGTCGTGAACTGGGAGGATTCGAAGTCTTGGCCGGAGTTGCCGTTGTCTTGATCTGATGGAGGAAAAGAAGGTGATGTTTGTGAGAATTTACTACAGAATTGAGGTTCACTTTGAAGTATTAACAAACACTCCACTCACCCGCCCACTCCACCAAAAACAACAGAAAACCCTATATATTCAAAACAAGGAAAGCCATGGCAATTAATTGAGAAGATAAATAAACATCGATTACGCTTTAAATAAATCAAATGCCCATTGGTCGCTTGTCACGTTCTTTAAGAGAGTGAGAGAGAGTGAGTGAGTGAGACCCTTTGCCACTTGGAATCTTTACTGTCTTTACTTTACAACCTTTTCGGAAGAAGCAAACAACAACGAAACGGAATTACGATAACATAATAATTATGCACATAGACAAAAAGCATGATATCCCATGTTATTTTTCATAGTCCGATTGTTTAACAACAGAGTCACAGATAGAGAGAGAGAGAGAGAGAGAGAGAGAGAGAGAGAGAGAGAGAGAGAGAGAGAGAGAGAGAGAGAGAGAGAGAGAGAGAGAGAGAGAGAGAGAGAGAAAAGGTGAGAGAGAGAGAAAAGGTGAGAGAGAGAGAGAGAGAGAGAGACTGAAAGAAACAGAGAGATACAGAGAGAGAGAGAGAGAGAGAGACTGAGAGAGAGAGAGACTGAAAGAGACACACAGAGAGAGGGGGATTGGAATTAATAGACAGAGACAGAAGGAAAAACAGATAGAAAGAAACAGAGAGGTAGAGAGATTAAAATAAGTACAAGTACACACCATAAGGTCCAGTACCGTCCGGATACCACGCCCTGCGTACGTCCTGACGGCGGTTCCTCATGAGAGCCTTGTACTCAGAAATTCGCAACTTCTTGCCATCCACAATGCAAGTCCTCTTGGGGCGGGGGCTGAAACAGTTATGGAATGATTCATACAGTATAAATGGGATGATTCATAAAGTATACATGGAATTGATTCATACATTTAAAGAAAATGAGGACACAGCAGTTACCAGATCAGTACCTTCTTTATCAATATTTCGGCAGCGACAAACTGCCTTCTTCAGTTGTTATGATTCATACAGTATAAATGGAATGAATCATACAGTATAAATCAAATGATTCGAACAGCTAAAGCAGGATCATTCTGCAAGTTCTTCCGAAAAATTCGCAATGATACGAGGCAAAATTTGATGTAAACAAAAAAAAGGTCCACAAAACAAACAAAGTAAGCTGGAGTAATAGAACACACGCTTTTTTTTTTTTTATTCTTATCATTTTTATAGCTCTATAAAGGCACACTCCTTCTTGTTGGGCTCACATTCTCAGATTTGGCCAGGATTTTATATGGGATAATACCACTCCTCCCCTAGGTCACATAGCATAAATCAATGCCCTGACTGCTTGTCGTGGTATAGGTTGAATTTTTGTTGTATGCATTAATTTCTTAAAAAGCCACTGGTTGTATTTACAATCTTATTTCAACAAAAAGGTTCCCATTGTGCTCACTGAGGGAGCACTAAGGCTGTTCATTTTTGGTATGTGACCAAGTGGGGGGATAGTCTCGTGCCATGTGAAAGCCGGGCCAGATCAAAGACGGTGAGCCGGGCTGTTTCCACGAGAACGAGTGTCCTTCAACAACAACAACAACAACAACAACAACAACAACAACAACAACAACAAACAACTCGTACATCAACCACACCATACAAAGCATGCAATGAACAGTACTGTAGACAAATTAACGTGTGTTGTCTAGGCCTGGGAACGAAATTCAACGTAAGACCTTCTGATCAAAATCCGCGTCAAAATGTAGAAACCACGACACAGAGACCCACGAAACAAGAGCACGTGAACGTCAAGCCACAAACTTTCCCATTACCCGTCGAAAGAACTGTTGCAGCTAAACTAGACAATATCACAAGTTTAAAAGGTTTTACCTCTTTATAGAGTTACTCTTTTTCACTTTTTATTTTTATTACAAACAATGTTTGAGTGACATTACGCCTTTGATCACTTATACTTAAAAAAAGAAAGAAAAAAAAAAGAATAAATAAACAAATAAATGAATAAATAAATAAATAAATAAGTAAATAGATGAAGAGACAAATTAAATAAAAAGATAAATAAATGCAATAAAAACATGATGTATTGCAACCACGACCATCAAATAAATCGTAAGAAGAAACTGTGTATTTTGCATCCTCTGTTCAGGAATTTTCTCCTCAGTGTCTCACACAAAGAAAATGACATATTCAAAACGTTGAAAACACATTCAAACCTAACCCGTAGATTTATTTCCAAAGCATTACAGCAGAGTCAGCCTTTTAGCCGTATCTAGAAGCCAAGCGTTAAATTGGAAAAGAGAAATAAGTGGCAGTTGAGAGAAAGGCTCTACCTCGAGATGGGCCGTTGTGTGTTTTCCCTACGGATTACACAGCAGTTTGAAGAGAAAGCAGAAAAAAACCCGTGCAACGTACAGAGGAGTGCGTAACGTACAAACACGTAAAGCAAAATGGCTACATTTTTAAAGCCAAAAGTCGCTACTGCAATAAATCAGAAGCGATCCTGACAATATTACTCCTTGGAAAATGTTTTCCCGAATTTTACTTTTCTTTCGTGTTTTTCTGTGCTTTTTTTCTCAGTTTTTACTTCGTTGGTTTTTAAAGTCGGTTTATTTCGTTTCGTTTTCCCAGGTCTAGACACTGCTTTTTTCGTATTTCACTCAATCATACCTCTCCTCTCGTGGAGGATGAAAAAAGGGCCCATAACCCGGGTAGAGCCCCCCTGCGAATGCCAAGGGTGGGAGGAGTTCCCTCCCCTGGGTCGGAAAAGTGGCGGGGACTTGAGGGAAATCGGGAACCATGGTGGGCTTAGGCTTGCTCTGCTGCTGTGCTTTCACTTTCCTAGGTCGTGGACTGCATTGGAAGCAAGCAAAAATAGGCCCATGTTGAAATAAGCACTAGTGTTGCGAAGAATACACAACCCAAAATCACCCTCATGCTGTTGCTATAAAAGGGCGTGTTTTTACACCAGTACCGGTTCAAAGTTGCATGTGACAAAAACTTGCTTTGTCAGTGTGAAATATATTATGTTACTAATTCTATACGCGAATCAAAATGCACTTTCGTGCGTTTCCAACGTCAGATGCCTTCAAGAGCATTACAACAATTTTTGTATTTGAAAATTCTGCCACAAGATTGACAAGATTATACTTCTATTGCCAAACACAAAATGCAAACCGAAAGCAGTAACACAAACATCCTGCTCTACACACGTTTTAACCATTACAATTCCTTGTTATCACCAGTGTGTTGATTTTAAATTAGTGAAACGTAAAACGTACGCCTGAAATACGTTTTGTGAAAGAGAAACCAAAAGCAGCTCTGAAAAAAAAGGCTGTCTAACTGAAATGAAGTTTACATTTCTCCAACACGCTAACCAAAATCTGTTTTCCTCCAGGAAATTCATTTCGGTCACAGTTTCTCATTTGGATTATGAACATTCCCATGTTGCTTTTGAATTTGTCCAAGCGCATTGATTATTGCGGACTTTTAGTAGCTAACTACGCAACTCTATTGTCACCGAAAAGCGCACATATTAGTGCAAATGACAGATTCAAGGGTAAATATATTCCTTTCGAAATGAAGAAATGACAAAATTGATGCCCCGTGTTGCAAGCTAATGTATGCAACATATACCGGCTGCACATGTGGCTCAAGCTCACCTATAACTGAGCGCAGGGCCCATTGAAAAGGGCACCAGTGGGTGGCTACGAGTTCATAAAAGAAAAAAATTGAAAGATTACAAAATCAATTAAAAGTAAAAAGTCGGATTGCTGATCAATAAAAAGGCAAGAAATACCTCACAATAGACGTGGCTACATGAATCCTATGTATCTAAAACTCTGCAACAGACTACGCTCTCTATGCTTTTTACAACTTGCAGTGCTGGCTACACTTTGTATGTACAAACGTTGCGTGTTAATGCAATTCTAAAATGTTTATTTCTACATCTCCCTACTTAAGCAAGAAAAAGCGTCACGGGGAGGTGGGAGAAGGAACTTTAAGTTTGCTCAGCAAATAATTTACACATAACCCTTCTTTTCGACCAACAACTAGAACAGACTATCAACAAAAAATGCATAGATTGTTCGATGAACGAGTATAGAATTTATGTGTACCTGTGTCTTGATCTGAAATTTCTCCTTGACCAGCTTTCTCATTCGGTCACTGCGCATGCGCACACCTTTGCATCGTCTCTTTAGCCTCCATTATCTTCATCTTTCTTTATCCCCCGACACACCCGAAAGAAGAGATAATTCGCTTTCCCCGTTCACTCAAAACCAAACATGGATCAATGGATGGTCGAGGAGAGAAAGACGAACGCAACATGAACACGATCTTAGATTTCTCTTCCATGTTTGGACATGCGCTGTGACCGAATGAGAAAGTCTGTCCAGTGAGAAACTTCGGGTCTCTAGACCTGCACAGTCCACGAAGGGTATGAGAAAAGAGAACGACTCGACAAAGACCAACTGACCGGTAGCGATAGTCGGGGTGTTTCTCCATGTGCTGTTTGCTCAGACGAGACTGTTCCTCGTAGAACGGCTGTTTCTCTGCGTTTGACATTGACTTCCATCGCGCTCCTGTTGACCATCACAACAAAACAAAACATGAAATCAGTAATTGGATTGGATTGGATTGGATAAGATTTACAGTCCCGTGAGGTTACCCTCATGGAAATTCGGGCTGCTTTCTCCCCGGGGAAAGCGAGCTGCCATACATACGGCGCTACCCATACATATTTTTTTTTCCTGCATGCGTGTATTCGTGTTTCCTGAGACTAATAATGATGCTGTTGACCAACACAACAACACAATACATGGAATCAGTAATAACGATACTGTTGACCAACACAACAACACAATACATGGAATCAGTAATAACGATACTGTTGACCAACACAACAACACAATACATGGAATCAGTAATAACGATACTGTTGACCATTACAACAACACAATACATGGAATCAGTAATAACGATGCTGTTCACCGACACAACAACACAATACATGGAATCAGTAATAATGATACTGTTGATCAACACAACAACACAATACATGGAATCAGTAATAATGATGCTGTTGATCAACACAACAACACAATACATGGAATCAGTAATAAAGATACTGTTGATCTACACAACAACACAATACATGGAATCAGTAATAATGATGCTGTTGACCATCACAACAAAACAATACATGGAATCAGTAATAATGATGCTGTTGACCAACACAACAAAACAATACATGGAATCAGTAATAATGATGCTGTTGACCATCACAACAAAACAAAACATGGAATCAGTAATAATGATGCTGTTGATCTACACAACAACACAATACATGGAATCAGTAATAACGATACTGTTGACCAACACAACAACACAATACATGGAATCAGTAATAAAGATACTGTTGACCAACACAACAACGCAATCCATGAAAGCATTAATCGAGATGCCTTATGTACGGATTCTCTCAGAAAACCAATACCTATAAATAGAGTGGAAAACGCACAAAACTAAATGTGTGTTCAAACAACAACAACTTATTATACTTCAGAAGTTCCCAATAAGCAAAGTCCACAGTACAAGCACTGAACATAGGCAGAAACTGACTGAGTACTGTTTGCTTACAGTGAGAAAAAAACCCACACCCAACATAGGCAGAAACTGACTGAGTCCTGTTTGCTTACAGTGAAAAAAACAACAATCAACAACGTATAATTCTCCAGAAGTAAGCACATTCCACAGGACAAGCACGGACAATCGGTAGACAAAAACTGACCAAGTATTTTGCTGATGTTGGAATTGTGCATATCTGGACAGGCCTTGAGGATCTTCCGGCGCTCCTCCCTGGCCCACACCATGAAGGCGTTCATAGGCCGCTTGATGTGCGGCTTGGCGGGGTCGGACTTCTCTCGCTGGGACCGGATGATCTTGGCTCCAAACATCTTGCCTGCACATTGGAAAGAATGGACTGAATACATGAAAATGGTAGATTAACAATCATGAACCCGCAGTTCAATTCAATTTCTAAGGGAAAAAGTCTAAAAATGACCTATGGTTCCAAAATAATACACTAATTCTGAGGATGGAGCTCAAAAACAGCTCAGAAATTATGTCCTGGAGCTCACAAGTAAGTCTGATTTCAGCCAAAAGTCTGAAGATTCTCATGTGTGTGAAAAGGTATTCGACACGGGTTCAAACTTAAATTTTTGTTCTAAGATTCCAATGGGAAAAAATGAGTTGATCCGACCAAACGACTTACCGTACTCACTTTGTAAGTGCTGGACATAGCTGCTGCTGTCCTCCGAGGGGTGGGAGGGGGACTCCTTGTTGGGGAGGGAGGTGAGGGAGGACATGGCGGGGGAGGGGTTGTTGGCATAGAGGTGGGGAGGGAGGCCTGGGAACACAGCGCTGTTGACCGACACTGCCATCTGGCGCGCCATCATGTCATGGATCAGCGATTCCTGAAAATCAGTCAGAGAAAAAGAAATGTAGGTTCTGAATCAAAGAAAGGTAAATGAATGTTATCGGAATGTGTATTGATTATCAATATTAGAACGTGTCCATAGGCAGTCTGCTTGTTAACGTTCTTAATGTTGTTATTGTTTGAAACGTGTATCAAAGAAAATGAATAAAACACGCTTAAACCAAATGAATGGAACGTTGAACAAAGTTGAGTCCGTTACACTGACGCATGCGGTCAATGACAGTGAACACACGAATTGGACAGGTATACATACAAACAAGATGATCGGACGATCAACGTCGTTTGTTACTTTCAATGCTTCTTATTCTCTCTGACGCCAAAATACAAGTTCCGCACAACTCTCATTTTCTGCCTTTATTTAGAGCGCTTACGTCCCTTTAACAAAAAAGTTTTTCTTTAGAAATACACAGGTAGTAACAGAACAAAACCTGTACATTTGAACCTGCCCTAGTGACAACATCTTGATAATGACCACCTGCCCATGACGACCACCTCAAAAGAAACCCCGGCGTGTTTATTTCCAATGTAAATCCCTTTCCGTAACGACCACCTGTCCATAAGGACCCTGTTTTGGTTGGTCCCGTGTGTGGTCGCTATAAATACTGTACGAAAACACCGCTCTCCTTCTTAGCGTGTTAACACTTCATGTCCCCAATAGTCTCTTGTACTGGGGACAGAAATAGCAAAGTAGCATATCATAGCCGCTCACCTTGTCGTGTTCCGAGGGACTCAGATTCCCGTTGAGGTGCCCCACCGGGCGAGAAGGCATGC
Source organism: Littorina saxatilis (assembly GCF_037325665.1). Taxonomy (NCBI): domain Eukaryota; kingdom Metazoa; phylum Mollusca; class Gastropoda; order Littorinimorpha; family Littorinidae; genus Littorina; species Littorina saxatilis. The sequence continues at coordinate 36,276,776 of NC_090251.1, forward strand.
CATGGAAAGGCAGTCCGAGACGAGACTGCAGCCCGAGGTAGGGAGAGGTGGGCATGTAATGGGGGAAAGGACTCATGGCACTGAGGTACTGAGACATGTCAGGCGCGCTGAACTGAGCCTGAGACACCGCCACAGACACGGGCATCCCGGAGTTGGTGGTGGTGGTAGCGATGGTGGGTCTGCGACTGTTGTTGTGCGCTGGGGGCGGGGTCACCACGGCTTCAGCCTTGACCTTCGACCCGTCCCCGTAAAGGTAGACCCCATCTCCTCCTGACAGCGACCTCTCGGTCTTGATCTCCTTCTTGGGCCTGCAGACCAAGTTTAAGGGAGCGTCGTCGGCCTCTGACCGGCCGCTCGCACCCCCTACGACACCGGCGCCGCCTCCCATACTGACCACGCCGCCGGTAGCGATGGAGGGTGGTAGAGGAGTGACGGGTAGAAGACCTGGGGAAGCTGCTGTCGTCCACACGGCCCCGTGAGGATGGGCGAGCTGCAGAGGGCTGGTCTGGCGCACTACGGAGTGAGGGAGCTGGTAAAAGGGAGGGCCACCCAGCTGCGGAGTGTTGGGCGAGATCTTGGGGGCCTCCAGGTGCACTGAGGACGTCAAGGAGGAGGTGAGGATGGCTGCGTGCAGAGATCTGGCTGGGAGCAACGCTGGCTGCAGTGGAGGTGGGGAGGGGGTTGATGAGCTGGCGCGCTTACTGTTGTTATTGTTGTTGTTGTTGTTGGGTGACCTAGATGGGGCGCTTGATCTGCCTGTGGTCACTGCAAACATACAACGTAGGATTTTCATCAGTTTTCGATCGTCGGAAAATCATGCAAAATATATGTTTTTTTCTTACAGGTTTAGATCGATGAACAATCAGAGGTGAATACAAGAGATACAAAAAACCGAGTGGTGCACGTGTTTAAAGGAATAGACCTATCTATATAAAGCTCACAGCAAGAAGTGACAGCATAAAACACAAACAACGTGAGATGACATGTTTGATGTTTCATCTAGAAAACAAACGTGCAAGCGCGCGCGCGCGCGCGAGAGAGAGAGAGAGAGAGAGAGAGAGAGAGAGAGAGAGAGAGAGAGAGAGAGAGAGAGAGAGAGAGAGAGAGAGAGAGAGAGAGAGAGAGAGAGAGAGAGAGAGAGAGAGAGAGAGAGAGAGAGAGAGAGAGAGAGAGAGGAGAGAGAGAGAGAGAGAGAGAGAGAGAGAGAGAGAGAGAGAGAGAGAGAGAGAGAGAGGGAGAGAGGGAGAGAGAGAGAGAGAGAGAGAGAGAGAGAGAGAGAGAGAGAGTGAGAAAGAGAGAGAGAGAGAGATAGATACAGAGAGAGATAGAGAGAGAGATAGAGAGAGAGAGAGAGAGAGGGAGGGAGAGAGAGAGAGAGAGAGAGAGATAGAGAGAGAAAGAGAGAGAGAGAGAGAGAGAGAGAGAGAGAGAGAGAGAGAGAGAGAGAGAGAGAGAGAGAGAGAGAGAGAGAGAGAGAGAGAGAGAGAGAGAGAGAGAGACGGTGATACAAATCTGGAGAGAGACCATCGTTTGGTATGTAAGCATGTCCATCTGCTGTTATCTCTCAGTGGGTACCAGCCCCACATACATCCCTCCCCTACCTACAACCACACACAGGACATCAAGACAGGCACTTCACTTTGTGTTGGGTTTATTGTTCTCGTGCTTTTCTTCAGTCTGGCTATTAAAGTCATGGCACGCGTGTTTGGATTACAGACCCGTCTCTTGCTGGGCTCTGTTTAGACCCCCATGTGCGCCTCCATTCTCTCAAGTAATCTCCATCTTTTCTTTATCCCCCCCCCCCCCCCGAACAACTGATGCTCAGGGGTCCGAAGTAAGCTAGCTAGTACCTAAATAATACTCACATTGTAGCCCACACATGATGTTGTTTTGGACAAATACGTATGTCATGCACTAAAGTAAATTTCATTAACGAAATTGAAAACAAAAAGAAAAGTGTGTCTTCCAATACAAGGCGAAACAGTTTCTCAAAGAGTAGTTATCAGTGGTGGCAAAAGATAAGTTACATCCGGCTTTTCTAAGCATGTGCAGATTTTGAATAGAGGACACAGCATTAAAACCAGGTATTACTGTTGACAAAATGGTGTTCGTTCGAGACAGGTTACGTCTGCTCACACGCCACAAACAGGACAACTACCATTCTATGAACACACAGTTTTATGTGAAGGACGTGAAAGTTTCTCCTTCCTTGTTTCAAAAAGCTAAGTGCATAAAATTGCATTTCTGAATATCAGTACCGTGCGGCAACTATCTGGCTCGCTTCGCTGCTGGGTGAATAATAAAAATCAAATCTCACTTTTTCCCCGGAGATAAACTATGTGAAAAGGTGCGAAGAGCGAATGTCAGTTGTTGATAAAATGACACAGAACAGACAGACGGTGAGACTCTGGCTTGCCAGCTCTCACCTTGTTTAAAAAACAATTCTGTCAGTCTGGAATAAGTTAATTTAGTCTCAACAGACCCATCAATGCCAGACATTAGGGACATTACAAGCGATGTATTGTTTAGGAAGCTCTAAATGCAAAACCATAGCTCAGCGTTAATGACGATGAAGCAGACATTTCAACATGATTCTTAATATTAAAACGTGCAGAACTATGTTTGCTTTCGTGCCAAAGAGAAACGAACTTGAATTTGCCCAACTGACTTGATGGCTGTTCACTTGTACAAGGACTGGTATAATCTAGCTACAGCAGTTTGATCAGAAAGACAGAGATAAAGAGGATCACGCAGAAGACTTTGACAAAATCCGACTAGAAAATGCTGATAAGAGTCGAGTGCCTCTTAATTCCTGATTGTTTAGCCATCTCCTGATATGAGATCATCGTCTCACGAGACTACGCTATGCCAATGATATGAGTTCCCAAACCGCTAAAATGTCTGCTCCTTCAGACAAAAAAAAAAGCATTCCTCTAAATAATGGAAGAAAGCCGATAATCATCACAAAATGGCGCTAAAATCACAAAGCAAGCAAACCGGCAAATAATGGAAGGGAACTGATATCACGCATTCACAGCCCATCATGATGACAATAGCGACAGACCTCCAAACAAGAGGAGCTGGTATCACAAACAGCGTGTGCTTCACAATACGTGGGCCAGTGTATATCGTGTCAAACACATCCACCTCCATTTACTGCACAGACAACGTGGTATAAACACTCCATCGTCAGTTGGATCAAGGTAGTCGGCGTGGAGAGACGAGTAGAAAATGCTGTAGGGGGTACACCACAGAGATAAAGACTATACAAAAAAAGAAGAAGAAGAAAGAGGTGCGTGGTGCAAAGAACATCCAGCGCACCGTCCACGTATCTTCTGAGTTCGACCAAAACATGTGAACGTAAAAGAACATTTAGTAAAATCGGCGTGCCTCCACACCCCTCCCCCTCTGCACCCACTCTCTTCTTTGTTGAAAGAAGTGGAGATCGGTGCATGTACCATATCTCTTTTGGGGGTGTGGGACCGGTAGCATCTACAAAGGACCTATGCACCGTTGTTATGAGAGACCCTGGGCAGACAGACCTTGATTGGGATGGGGTTGGAAGGCTTGCTGAAGAATCAACACCAGAACTAATTCTGGTACAGGTACCAGCAGCTGCTACTCGATGCAACTCCGAGGAGCACAAAACCGCACCAAAGCAACAACAAACAATTAAGTTACAGTCAGTTTCTGGAAAGAACCTATCAAGAGGGTGGGATAGAATGAGGGGGAGGCCTGTTGGTGAATCAACTCTTTGAAAACTAAATATGGTACCAGCTACATGTACCAACTCCAAAGAAAGTTACCCACAACGGATGTGAGCAACATAGATGACCTGGTCGGTAAGGGGGGCTGGTTAAAGCCCAGCCAAACAACAGCAAAGGGAGAGGATGGGTACCACACACACAAAAAAGAAAAAAGTTACCGTCAGTATCTGGAAAGAACCTATCAAGACGCCTGGGTAGGATGGGGGTGGGAGACCTGCTGCTGGTGAATCAACTCTTCGAAAACTAACTCTGGTACCAACTACATGTACCAAAAACAGTTACCCAAAACGGCAACATAGATGACCTGGGTGGGTGGGTAAAGGGGGGGGGGGGTGGTTCTGGCCCAGCTAAACAACAGCAAAGGGAGATCGAGGCTGGGTGCCGTTGTCTGGAGATGTTGTTCCGCGCTGTTGCCGACAATCACTGGCCCTGTCTATGTTTGGAGGCCCGTTAAACAATGTCAGACGCGGGTGTCAGGGCTGGACTGACAGCGGCCAACTCCTTGCCCCGATCCGACAAAGCCGCGCCGCTTACAAAGTCATTTAAAGTGTCAGTCCCGGACGCCGGCATTTATTTTCCTTGCTAAGTATTCAATTATTAGGCACTCATGGGGAGAAAAGGCTTGCCTGGAATTCTGCAAGAGGAAGAAGAAGAAGAAGAGAAGATAGAGACGATCGCTACTTGGGATTGGAGGGGGCGGGGGCTTTGGGCAAGGTGGGGATGAGGGGAGATTGGAAGAGATGGCCATTATGGACAGGTCCGAAGATATGGTTTGGAATGGAAGAAATGGAATTGCTTTGGTTACTGATTTGAAAACATAGTGGCCCCAAGAACATGACTAAACTGATGCCAGAAGAAAGATTGTCCATAGAGAATAGTCGTCTCAGATACTACAGTAGATGGCGCCTTTTGAATTAAAAACGATAATAACGGGCAGTCATACTGAAAGGGTGGGGAGGGGAGGGTCTGGCAATGAGACACATCTAATATGATCGCCAGTTCTGTACCATCTTCTGGTTCTAAGTCTTGTCTCCGGCCTCAGAAACTTAAACTAACATGCAAAATCCAAGACAACACTAAAACGAGTTTTCTGTTGTGCGCCGGTTACGAAAATAAAACACCACTTGGAAGTTCTTTCTGCCGTCTGAGTAGGAAGGAACAACAAAATAACACCTAACGTAAACAAAAGTGTTATTGCTTGCTTTTTATCACAAAAGTTGACCGTTTGGGGTTGAGCAACAGTAATGACCGAACAGTACCACCATTTTGAAGAGATATACATGCTTTCGTGTGACGTCACTTCCTGTCGAGTGCTATTCGTTCAAAAGGGATGATAAGAGTCAAAGTCCTGCGGCTGGTTTTCTTGTCGTATAGTACCATTATGCTTTTTTTTCTCTCCACACACGTTTATTAATAGTCAGCATTTTGACAAAGTAACACGGCTGGATTCTGCTTTAGAGAAGGAAAAACACAACACATAATTATGGAATACGAAATAAATTGTTTTTGTACATACTTGACTGTACATCATTTTTGCAGGAGAACTAACTCCACAAGTTGTCACCCACCGCCTTGTTCGCCTGTGGAATACTGACGCGAAGAATTCACACTGCACATTCACATACTTACATACAGGTTTATACTACAGTATCAGGGTAGTGAACATCAACCATCTCCCGAAAACAAAACAACAAAAAAACAGCATTCTCAACACAGCGTGATCTGGCTGATTTTGTTCCTTCTCTCTTTCACTTCCCTCCTCCACGTGTCTTTGGGCCGCTGCACACGACTGAGATTTCTCAAAGAAAAGTTGCAAGCATTGTTGCTCTACGGGGAAATTGTGTCGTTACAAACACGCCATAATTTGAAGGCCTTTCAGATGCCTCCGTTCAGCGGTGCTCGTGAAAGTGGCAGGCTTACATAAAACCGTCGAGAATGAATGCTGGTTTCTATGGGGAGCGCAAGGCCGTTGACAGCGGCTAAAGAGAACTGCCATACGCTTCGGCACATAGGATGACAAAACACCAACCAACGCCCTCACCGACCAACAAAACAAAACAAGAAAGGTAAAGCGGCTGCACGATCAGTGACGCTTTTAGAACGCAGGAATGGTGTGTGTGTGTGTGTGTGTGTGTGTGTGTGTGTGTGTGTGTGTGTGTGTGTGAGTCAGAGAGAGAGAGAGAGAGAGAGAGAGAGAGAGAGAGAGAGAGAGAGAGAGAGAGAGAGAGAGAGAGAGAGAGATGAAAAGACTAATGACCGGGTTGCCTCGGCGCGAAAATAAGAGACTCCAGCCAAACTTACTAACCAATTCGGTTCTTCATTTTGACTTTTGTTTCAAAGGGTGGAAGGGGTCTGTGTGGTAAGGGTGCTATTCGTTTGTGTGCGTTTATCATGTTGTTGTTTTTTGGAAGGGAGGGTGTATTTTTTGTTTTGTTGTTGTGGTTTCTCACCCGGACTTTGCCAACAACTTTTGGTGGGAGTGGAAAGGAGCTGGGGTTGTAGAGGAAGAGGGAAGAGGAGGAGAGCGAGGGAGCTTCAAAGCGGCCCAGCTCGGCGTTTTATGATCAAAAGCAGCAGGCAGCATTCTTGTCCATGATGAAGATCTGTATCTGCCGCGGCATCAAGAATCACCCGCCATCACCATTGAATCACAATTTTCTCTTTTTCTCCCCCCCCCCCTCCACCCCCCACTCTCAACTCCCTCCCTAAACGCATCACACTTTTTGTTTTTTCCCCCACCCCCACCCCTAAAAACGCATAACGTACCCCTCGCCGCGCGTACAATGCGGGCCAAATTACCCCCTCCTTGTTCTTTGCTTCTTTGAAGCTGGGAAGCGGTCTTTGGAGTCTGAGCTTTGTGTCTGATGATGGAAGCGAGAGCCAGAGAGACGGAATAGGGAAGGTCTGACCTCGGGACGAGTCCCTAAATGAAGGCGAAGTCCGCCCGGGAAACAAAAGCCAGCGGCGAGCCATTGCCATTGCAATTGGTCTCCATCTCTATCCAGACCCCTGATGATGATGGTGATGATGCCGAGGCAGTGAAGTCCGTCATTAAAAGGGAGTCTCGGCTCGTTAAAGAACCGCAGTCGCATGCTGCCACCAGACAGACAACTGATGTTGGTGGTGTCCCGGAAGCAAGATCCGACATTGTTCGTTAGAGAATTGGTTCGGTTTTCCTCTTGTCCCTTCTCCCTTGGCGAGTCTCGGACTAAAAGACTGCATTCCACCAGACACAAGAACATTGTTCGTTAGTCACTATCTCCTATGGCTATAGTCTCGGGCTAGCCTGCTGAATTCAAGACAAGATGGGCAGTGTGACTTTGTTCGTTAGTTCCGCTCTAGTTCCCTTCTGGCGTTCCAGCATTGTCCATAATTCTGTGATAAATGCTCTTGAAACCTGTCCTAATCAGTCGTGCCTCAACCTTTTTTTAATTTTTAAAATTTATTTTTTAAATTATCGGACAGAACATGGCTGACGTGGGACACGAACAGCCACCGTCTGCAATACTAGTCTCTATCTCTCTCTCTCTCTCTCTCTCTCTCTCTCTCTCTCTCTCTCTCTCTCTCTCTCTCTCTCTCTTTCTCTCTCGTGGGAGAAATACAATAGCTCACAGGTCAAGACAATAACATTCCCTCTCTTTCATCACGCTCCCTGTGTTATCTGGAGTAAAATCATGCAACCCGATCTCAGGCTACCACCAGAGGCAAGTCAACCATGCCAGTTGTGGCAAATTTCGCTCTGGCACCAGCATGAGAACACGGCCAGCAAGAGCAGTTCTACTCAACTGTGAGGACACTCAGTTGTCTGCCGGTCTCCGATACAATGAACACATACGTATAAACAATTATTGGTCTATGTTCAAAGGCGCCTGTCTTGGGCTGCGCACAACTTGAGGTTGTGGGACCAAGACACGCAATGTAAAACTAAAGAAGATATGATGTAAGACCATAAACATTATTTTACAGGAAGGAAGAACATTGTAACAAAAAATAGAAGGACAGGTGGCTGTTGGAAGCCCATGATCTTTACACGTTTGACACATTCCAGAAGTCATACTAAAGGAAGAAAGAGAGAGAGAGAGAGAGAGAGAGAGAGAGAGAGAGAGAGAGAGAGAGAGAGAGAGAGAGAGAGAGAGAGAGAGAGAGAGAGAGAGAGAGAGAGAGAGAGAGAGAGAAACAGAGAGAGATAAAAGAGAAAGAGAGAGAGAGAGAGGAGCGAAAACGAACATGCACAGCAGTCACAGAACTAGATCCGAGAAATACATTCAAACACAAGACTAACAACATCCAAACCTCATTGCTTGGCCAAAATCCTCACACAGGCGTTAGTCCCTGCGCTGTGACCACTAGGAGGTATCCACCGATAACAATCACCTCCACACAAGACAAAGAGGAACCTCTAAGGAGATGGGCAAGGGGCTGAAGTCTCTCGGACAATGCCGGCACTGCGGACCACGAGGTTGGAACGGATGGACACAAGTGGGCAGCGATAGACAGCAGGCCGCGCAGAACTAATGAACTGACCATTCACTGACCGTTCCTTGCCACCTGTGACTGCCCCTCACCCCTTGTCGTCCGCACAATGCCGGACTCTTGTGTCTCCCGGGGTGCTTACAGATGCCGCTTTTGTTCCGTTGGTGCTAGATTTGGTCAGCTTTTAGACTGCAGGAATTCGCCTTTTCTTCTTTGCGCTTTTATTCCGTTGGCCAGCTTTTAGACTGTGAGAATACGCGTTTTCTTATTCGCGCTTTTGTTATCTTGGTGCCAGATTCGGTCGGCTTTTAGACTTCAGGAATTCGCCTTTTCTTATTGGTGCTTTTGTAATTTTGGTACCAAATTTGGTCAGCTTTCAGACAGCAGGAATTCGCCTTTTCTTATTTTCGCTTTTGTTGTCTTGGTGCCAGATTTGGTCAGCTTTTAGACTGCTGAAACTCACCCTTTCTTCTTCGCTTTTGTTTGGCTTGAACACAAATATATCTTGGGTCCCGAACACTGACATCATTTGGAGACAGCCACATGACACCCCATTGACACCTTCAGGATCCTTGTGCCCCTATCAAGTGCACGACGTAGAAACAACACGAAGCTTCTCCGTCAGTTCCTGACACATTCCCACCAACCCATCCAACCCGTACCGCCTCCTGCAATCCCATGAGCGGTTTCAGACATCCACAAGACACCCAAATCACCACATCGGCACCCCTGTTCCGAACAGCCATTTTCCCCATCGCCAGATCCGATGCTCTTTTTTTCTCTGTCGCTCAACCCTCCCTTTCCCCCAAAGCGTCGATCGTAACAATAGAAGTAGCCCCCCTTTGCACAAAAGGGGCAAGGGCAAAAGAAAGGATTGACATTGCTGACAATCAATGCAAGAACAAGGGGGAACAAGCGTGATGTTCTGTCACCTCCCTCTATCTCCCCCCTCCCCTTGTCCCGAAAAGGGGTGACAGACTGACAATCAATGCAAGGAACAAGGTGAGGAGGGGGAGGAATGACAGGGCAAAAGCGTGATAGTACTGGCACCCACCCCCTTCTTTTTTTTACCCCTCCCCATCCCCCCACCCCCACCCCCCCCCCCCACCCCAGGGAGGTGTAGTGATCGATGCGGATAACAAGGTTGGTGCCACATCACACGTGGCGGCAGAGATCATTGGCAACACGTTCGCTGTCCATTTGTCTCTCTCCGTCTCTCACTGGTCTTGCACTGATCGAACCGTTTTCAGCTAGGACTGCTACGAATGTGCTCTTGCTTGACTGCCATCTTCGTGTGTCTCTTTGTGCACCTTTTCTTTTCTGGCTTGACCATGAGTTGTTTGTTTGTTTGTTTGTTTGGTGTTGTTGTTGTTGTTGTTGTTGTTGTACTTTCAAAAAGTGTTCTGTTCTCAAATGTTCCTTTTCTGTTGTTGACCAGGTGCCACTCTTAAGAAGGACTGTTCCAAGTGCTAGATACAGACCCAAAAAGGATATGATTTAGCAAATAAACCATGGTTCATATGAACATACGTGTTTCGAATTTCCCGCAAGCCGTGGACCAGAGCTGGATGAGTTGATTCCATAAAACTTATCAGTTCCAGTCAGCTTAGTGTATTCATTTTTTTCACAAATGATTGTCTTTTCAACAAGTAGCAATGAAGTATTTTTCATAAACGTTTTCAGAGTAAAATATATTTTTAAACATCTATTTTAACAGTCGATTGCCAAAAAATCTCTTCAAAGAAGATGCACCAAAGACTTTGCATCGGCTGCGAAAATTAGATGAAAATAGAACTTAAGGATGCAGGCTGAAAGCTGGATCCCTTAGATACAGAGCTTGCGCCGGGAATTATCGAAATGTACCCCATTACCTTTTCACCCAAAACTTATGAAAGAAGCGGGCAAGCAAAGAGCATGAGTGTCTGTGATATCACTTAGCATGATTTAACGAGACAGAAGCCTATTTTTCACACATATTACTCACATGAAACAGCTACTTGATACGATCTAACAGGATATATCACCTCAACATGATCTAGCTTGTCTTACCACAACTAAAGGCAATCTGGCATAAAGATAGACTTTTAAATATCAAAACAGGAACTCGGTTTCTTGTGATGTCATGCATTCAGACGGCAGTTTGAAGGCAAAAGGGTGTCTTTAAACTTGCCTTGCAATTGGTGAAATGTTCTTTGAGTCAAAGAATTGATGACTACGCCATCACCTTTATAAACCTTACGCTCCCTTGCCAGGCGTATCTGGTTTCTTCAGTCTTAGCTAAAAAAGGGAGGCCACTCCGCCGCGACAACTGATGCCGCTGGTATCCGGGTACTTTGAATAATTCCATCAACGAGGTTGTCTTCGCTTCCGCTCTTGTGTATTTATGAACTGGGCTCCGCGGTGAATAAAGGGGCAATTTTTTTTTTTTTTTTGCAGGAAGGTGGTAACAGATTAAAACAGGTTCCAAAGATCAAGTTTGGACGGATCAGTCATGCGCGCCCCATTGCAGAATAAAACGGTACGAACAGAAAGCGGGCGTCTACCCCCTTCCTTCCTCCCTCCGATCCCTTTCGTTACATCGCTTTCACACACAAAACTCCTCGCCATATCAATCATGCTATTCCGACACGAAATAAGACTGAGAAGGGAAAATGGGTGACGGTGGAGTAATAAAAAGAAATACAACAGAAGCTAACATAAGACAGAGAGGAGGGAGGAGGGGAAACTGGTGAGAAAGAAGGCGATAATAAAAAGAAATAAAACACAAGCAAATGAGACAGAAGAAGGAGGGGTTGCGGGGGGTGTCAGGAAAGACTATGGGAGGGGGTAGTAATAAAAAGAAATATAACAGGCTTGTGTATTCAAAATCTTTTTATATCTCTTGCCTTTCACTGAATTGCGCTGACACGGGTAACATTGCTCGCCATATGTTCTGTTGCGATTCATCATCGTCCTGCATTCTTCATTAACTGTTTTTGTCTGGCGGTGAATCTTGTTTTTCAGCCTCTCTTGTTTCCCCAAATTATGCATCAAACTGTCAAAACTGCGTATCCTCGGGTCGCTGGCATCATACACATCTGTTCTTGAAGCCCCGCCGTTTTTGTTCGCCTGTATCACATTGTCAAAAAAACGCCTCGTATCTGCCTTGCACATCGCACTATCATACCGATCGGGCCAGATAGAAACGCTGTTGTGAGTCAAATTTGCCTCAACTTGTATTGCATGTGCCAACCATAAAACATATCTTTTGTCAGAGTGCTGATACGTTTCTGTCGCTGAACAGAAAACAGCTGAGACGGGATGATGATGATGAAGATGATGATGAAGATACCGATGATACAGGTTCGAGATTCCATCGATAGAGAGTTAAATCACCAGTGTATATTTCAACAGCCGTGTGCACGTCTGGGCAGAGAGTCAAAATGAGATAGATATCGATGGAGTCATATAAAATGAACAAGGTTGTGGGTGTGTGGGTTGGGGTGGGCTGGGGGAGGTGGATGCTGTGGGTGCGGAGAAAGGAGGCGATGGTGGTGGGGAGGGGGACTGTTGGGAGTTGGGGGGGGGATAAAGGTGAGTGGAGGGCAGACCGATTAGGTCAGAGAAGGGATCAGCATGTCAGCCAAACAAGAGGCAGGAAAACGCATCAAGTGCGACGCCAAACAAAACACAAAGAGCGGGAGAAAAACAACACTCCCCAAAGACACAATATTCATGTACCAAAAATCATATCCCCTTTCTCCCCGGAAGGGATCGTGTGACGTAGCATGAAGGTGCATTGTGGGAAGGGCGTAACAGAGCGTGACGCAAAATGGCTGATATCGGCGACTAACAGTCCGCCGCGCCGTCCTCGCAGACAGAGGTCGCCAAGTTCCTGGCGCGAAGAATTTTAACAAGAGATAGCCTCTCGCGCCTCGTGAGACTATGACGGCCCACTAGCGGCAAAAGTGAGGATACTACACAGATCAAAGTGATCGTTCAAAGGGTCGTGATTAGAGAGACCAGAGCTGAAATACCGTGTAAAATAATCAAAATTCTTGTCAGGGTAATAATCCAGACCTTTGGTGTTCGTATGCAACCTGCAAAGTGACCCAGAAGTCGTTTTCAGTGTGCTTGTCATTACTAAATCTAAAACGCGCTGTTGAAATATTGATATCACGAACAGATAATAATAAAAGCCTTAACAGCGTTAATCACAAAAGACACAACAGGTTTTCCCCCGTATAAATACCACGGACACCTACACCAAACACTCCAAGAATACCGATAGAGTTTTGGCGTAAGTATTACTCCGGTCTCAAGTATCCAGCCCCGTATCACTAATGATCTCTTTTGGCGCTAACACGCGGCCATAGGGAAGAAGCACCCAGCGAAAGCTTATCGGAAGGAGTTTTAATTGAGGCGGAGAGCGACGGGGTCGAAGCAATGATGCGAGAACGGGTGACCCCGGTGGGTTAGTGCTCGACATCACGGGTCACCGGAGGTTCAAATTAAAATGCCATGCAACCCTTCATAATACAATAATGACCGCACAACGTCACGCTCAGCGAATCCAAACGAGGCCCAGCGCGGGAGCGGCAGAACTGAGTGGAAGTGGGGGTAGATGAGATGGATTCGCAGTTTCGGTGCTAGCATGCTGTATCTTTTTCTCTGTGAACAACAGTTTTAATGTGCCTTTCCTGAAATGACATTCATGAGGGGAAGTTATATTGCTGAACAGCACGAGAAATATCTCACGGAAAATCCTGAGGTACAAGAACCCCCCCACACACCCCCCCCCAAAAAAAAAAAATCCGAACGGGACGAAGAATTGAAAGTTACATGACATGTGAATACCACAGCAACAACAATAACATTGAACAACAACAACAACAACAACAACAACAACAACAACAACAACAACAACAACAACAACAACAAAACAGTAAGGCGGAAAACAGGAAACAACAAGGTCCTTGGGCAGGGGCAGTCCACCCTGTGACTGACGGGAGGAGCCGGGGGAGGAGGGGGGGGAGGGGAGATGAAAATCCCAAGACGGGAGTAGTGCTGCGTTTCTCATACAGCCTTCCAGCTTTTACGAGGAAAGAAAACATGGCGCCCAGGCTTGAAAGAACAATCTCATTTGAACACTTGGTGGAGGGACATGAGGTATGATAAACACATCCATTTCAAACACAAAAAAATTCCTTGTGATTTGTGATCTACTACCCATACCATTATAAGTCATGTCAACCTTGCTTTTTCACCACACTTATATGAGTGTTGTTGTTTTTAACCAGAAAACTACAAAATAACAAATAAAAAAAACCAACAACAACAAACATTAAAAGCTAGACTTTTAGAGGCGTAGCGAAAGATGTACAGCTGGTCAGACAGAAAGGTACAAAACACTATTCACTCCAAAATGATTTCGAGAGAGAGAGAGAGAGAGAGAGAGAGAGAGAGAGAGAGAGAGAGAGAGAGTTCAGGGAAGAGAGAGAAAAGAGAGAGAGAGAGAGGGGGTGGGGTGGTGTGGTGGAGGTGCAGGAAAGAGATAGAGAGAGAGAGAGACCAAAAGACAGAACCAGAGACAGAGAGGGCAACTTGCGCAGTAGACAGAGAGCGGCAACAGAAGCGGGGTTCCAGACCCGAGGAGCGTAATGATTTCAACACATGCCTACATTATGATCTGGGTGCAAAAACAATTGGTGCAGTTCGTCTCAGTCGTTTGGGGTAACTGTCAAAGAGCGAGCACAAGGTAAGGGCCCCTTTGAAGCACGCTTTCAAGTGGCGCTGCTAATGTTTAATAATCATCTGAAGACAGATTTGTAAGAGAGAGGGAGAGGGAGCGGAGTGTGAGAAAACGGGGGATTCAAAGTCAAAGAGTATCTCTGTGTTCTGGGGACGATGGGTGAGGGAAGTTTTCGCCAGGGAGAAGTTTAAAGCTTGGCCACTGGGATGAATCATTTGAACAGACTTGGCGCAGATATTTTGTTTAAAAAAACTAAGCCTATATATACATGCAAATGTCAAGATTGGGAAGTGGGGGAGAGTATATTTCTTGTCAAATATATTTCTGGTAACTTCTCAGACTAAACTAAGAAAATCTTTCGAAGATTTCAATTTTTCTATTTTTCACACGAAAGGAAAAACTTCAATTGCAATGCTCCGAACAAGGCATTCTATTATTGGCTGGCAGGGCTTTTCCTCTGCAAAGAAGAGTATTCATTCATTTCTTAAAATCATTGCCCACTTCCACGAACGAAAGTGCAGCGACTCACTTACGAAAGCTCACACTTTACGTCAGAAAACCCGCACATTTTCGTATCTGAAAGTTCACCAAACTTATCTAAAGAACAACTGACCAAAGAGAAATGCGATGACTGTAAACGCTTTGATGAAACATCAAAGAGCGTCCGGACAAACGCGTCAGTGCGCATTGTTGGAGAATTGTCACGAATACCGCGAACACTGGTGAGTATAAAGTCAAATACCCGATAATTCCCTCTGCGGTATCTTAGCATATTATGACACACATGGCCCTAATAGGAAATCTTCCTGTGAGGACGTAAAGGACCCCCCCCCCCCTCCCCCCCCCCCCCCCCCCCCCATCGTTGTTTGTCGTGCCTCTGCAATCAAGACCACTCTTAAACGTCTGAAACAATTTTCTAAAAAAACCAAACCCGAAGACAACGAGGGGAGAGAGTATAGTTGCAGCAGCAATAACAACTACGACGACGACAACGTGATCGAACATGGACGATTACAGCAACAACAGCGACGACAACAACTATACACTCGCCAAGTTTGTGTATAGAAAGGAAAACAACAGAGCGCAACAAAAATAACCAGCAAATATTACAAAATAATTAGGAACAGTTCAGAAAAAGAAAAACAAAACTATTACCAAACATTAACATTGAAAGGAAAAGATCACCAATCTAAATCACAAAGCTACGAAAACGATTCCCGTCTAAGTTTTACCACGTGACGTTAAGTTGCGCCATTAAGAGCGGAACAGACGCCGTTGGAGCATGTCAGTTGTATAGCCGGAAGTAAAGCACAGAGGCGCCAAAAAATACTTGTACAAGTTGTTTGAAAGATGGCCCATAACCTTGCTGTAAAATCGTCACATGAAAGGAAGCTGACTCCCAAATACGCTTCACTCGCGTGATTTGTGACGGAGGCTGAGAGAGAAAGAGGGAAAGACGCCTCGCGGATTTTATGTTGCGCTTCCAATAAACCATACAGTCCAATGATGAAGAAGATTTGACTTGAAACAAACTCCGCCCACTTTTTCCCTGCCTGTCTGTCTGTTTCTTAGTCTTGTCGTTGAGTGAAAAGAGAGAGAGAGAGAGAGAGAGAGAGAGAGAGAGAGAGAGAGAGAGAGAGCTAGAGGTTTTTGTGTAAGAGAGATAATGAGAGAGAAAGAGAGAGAGAGAGAAAGAGAGAGAGTCCATAAGCGCAGTCTCTGAACAAAATTGAATGAATGCATGATTAAACAAGCATAGCATGTGTTGAAGACAAAGACGATTTATTTTAAAAGATACATACGATACACAGGAAACTCAGCGAATAATTCTCTTAAGCGACTTGGACAAAAGCAGTCATCCACTGCGTAATTATTAAAAAAAACATAGTATGTGATATCATGTAGGAAACCCCGTTCGTATTATTTCACATACACGACAAAATTGAAATTAAAAATGATTTCATCAACAGGCTAATGTAGGTATTTACAAACACACAGGAAAGGAAACGAGCGCTGCGCTTTGTTGCTGCGCCAAATTGTATTGCCAGCTGTTGAGTTCATTCAAATGAATGAACACATAACAAAAACGAACAGTAAAAAGACTCTCAGGAAAGTAAAAGGCTTTGTAGTTGTTTGTGCACAACTCTTTTTGTGCGAAAGTAGAACAGCTTCTCTTAGAAAAAAGATGAATTTGGTAACACAATCAGTGTTGGCTCGAGCTCATTTGAGAACAAACAAACAAACAAAACTCAACAATAAAAAAAAGACAGAAAAAAGCCAACAAATCGACGAACAAACAAGCATACAAAGAAAAAAACAAAGAAACAAAGAAACAAACAAATAACAAAACAAACAAAGCAAACAAAGGCAAAACAATAATACAAACCAACAAACCGACGAACAACCAAGCAAACAACAAAACCTTCTTTAAAATGTATACACAAAAGCATAAGTAGACAGATGCCATAGCCATAAAATCTAACCTTGTTCAAATCTTGGAGGGACGATCTTTTCGAACAGAATCGACAATTCAAGTCAACTATGCAGAAGCAACCAAGCAACCTCTGAGTACGTACAGCAAACAACGCAATCCCACACTGAGTAGACACAGCAAGTGAATATGCAGCAACCGACCCTGCTCTATGTATAGCCTCAACACAGACTGTCGATGACAACACAACACAATAAAACAGCCAGTAAATAAAGAGACCCGACGCACAATTCACCCAATAGATAACAGCCTTGGTGCACAAAACACCCAATAACAAAAGGCGTTATACGCACACTTTCTTATGCACATACTCGAGCCGAACAACGGCCACCTGTCGTTCGTTAACGCGAGCGACCGTAGAACAAAGCCAAGCCATTGGAGAATAGATAGTGAAGCTCCGCCCATACTTGACACCTTGCGTTGGACAATGACCGGCCAGTGGCTACCGGTAGCGTGACCGATGATGGACCGACCTGCCACTCGCGCAATGATGACCAACAGTGAGTCCCTTGGGATAACGGATACGCTCTTCCTCTTCCTTCATTCATGTAATTAATTGTGTGTGTGTGTTTGTGTGTTTTTGTTGTTGTTGCTGACTCGTGAAAAGGGCAGATTCGAGCGAAACAATTTAGAATTTAACGCACTCTTCCGTTACTTCATTCACGCAAATATTTTTTTCCTGACTCGTCAAAAATGAAGACTGATTCGAACAAACACAATATCCATCGAGTATACAGAATAAGAGTCTACATGGTGCGTTGCTTGGTGTGTTCTGCTTTTTCCTTGACAAATATTCTTATATATTCTTACATTGTTTTCTTGGGTTCGTTTGTCCTTCCATTTTCTTGAGGTGGCGTGGGGGGTAATAAACAGCTACCAATTATCTATTCAGTTTGAAAGTGTATTCAGAGACCGTTCGTTCCCAAGCAGTTTCAACTAAACTACCTAAAGCAGAATCTTTGAATATCTGTACCACCAGGACTGTGCCAGTACACAGAGTTAGCAAATGGACACAGTCTACAAACAATGGGTGGTGCCACGACAAGCATAATCTTCAAGACCAGAAACACCAGCAGCAGTAGCAGCAGTAGCCGCGGCAGCTGGTTTTCTCACTTCACTATCAGAACTCCTTTGTTCGGAGAGACAAGGGTAGGTAGGGCTGGCCACTTAATGAGATTTATGAGGCCAAGAAAGCAGAGGAACGAACGCTGAGTTGAGCTTCAAGGCCCGGCTACTTCCAATTACTGCAGCCTAAAGACAAAAGCCGCATTGTGTTCGTGCGGTGTTGGGGCGAGATGGGAAACAAAAACGGCGCTTGTAACACACCATCTCATTATAATTATGAGCATAACGGCGCAAAGCTTTCATCCGAATTGTTAAAACCTTTCTTAAACTAAAATGAAAATAAAAGAAGACTAAAAAAGAGAAGGACAAAAGCAAGATGGAAAGAAAACTAATGATATTTTCAGTTTTTCTTCACTATTGTATTGTGCCTTTAATGCTATTAATGAAATTCATGTATTAATACGCGTAATAAGTATTCAATTCACAAGTAGAAAGGGAAAAAGGGTGAACAAATCTTAGAGACAAGGAACTGGGGTAGGCGAGGAGACAGACAGGAACAGATCGAAGAAACCAGCCAAACTGTCCAGAATTCTTCTTCTTGTAATTCTCACATCTGATGCAGATTCCAGCAGTAATTACTTTATGATATGACAAGCACTCATCACCCCCGATGACGTCACATCCGCAACGTAACAGCCGACAACTCTCAACACCCAGAGGGAGATCACCGCCTGTGGCGAGATGACACGAGTCGAATCAGGAAAAGTGGGGAGCGAGTTTTATGGTCGGGGAGGGGGGTAAGAACGAAAGCCCAGGAAAGACAGAAGACAGAGTGAGAGGATGTGATAGTCATTACTTCTTCGGTGCTAACAACTACCAGCCGTCTTCATGCAGTCCTTTGTTTTCTGCTGAATAGTCTTGTCTTCACGCTCTTCACGTCTTTCCTTTTGTGTCTTCGTGTTCTTCCTGCTGAGAGTGATAGTCCAAACATCTGTGAGGATGCTCTGTGGCGCTAAATAGTCTTGAGTCGAGCGTTTGAAAATGCCTGAGCCTGAAGGCGGGTGTAACTTACACCTCTTGGTATCAGTCTACCTTAGAGATGAGGACGACAGTTGCCCAGATGGCCAGAATAGCGCGCTGCATTTTCCTGCATAAAACTAAGGCGCGTCTGCAGCGACGTGCCTGAGCTAAACATTGGCGGGCACTACTCACAGCCCGGCACACGGCACTGTAAACATTCCCCGTCCCTTCACCTCTCTCGCCACCATCCGCCCTACCCTTGGTCTCATGCCTGTAAAGATGGTCTTACCAGTCTGCAGTGTGTCCGTAAAGAGAGGAACAGTCGAACCTGCCTATAACGACCGACCAAAGGGCAGGCCAAAAGTGGTCGTTATAGACAGCTGGTCGCTATGGAAAGGTTATTGTATAGAATATACCCTTGTTGATATTTTTGGGTGGTCGTAATTGGCAGGTGGTCGATTCTGAGGCAGGTTCGACTATATCTTTTGTTTAGTTGGACCCATGCACTATAATTTTATGCCGTACTTCTTTAGATCATTTGAAGGTAATACATATCGTGCGCAGAGCTGACATATAACACAGGGATGGTTCTAGGATTTATTTTTTAAATTCTCGCAAAAAAAAATCTGTACGCGATAAAGCAGTTTATAAAATAAATATAAAAAGCGTCAACGCCAGAAATAATATGAATACTTATCTTTGGTAGATAATATAAAATACTTATCTTTGATGCATAATGTCAACACAGTGTAGTAATTTTAGATATAACACGATATCGGGACGTTGGCTAACACAAATCTTAAAAGAAAATGAATAAACAAAAACAAAAAACAACAACAACAAAAAACAACAACAAAACAATTATATCCACAAAGAGGAAAATCAGACTTCCATATGCAGCCTTTTTCGCTCACCCAATTGTCAGTTTTCCAGACTGTAGTAAAACTTGCTCCTACCGACCACCGTTACAATTGAGCCGCTTGAGATTATGCATAGCTCAGATGAAATTGATTGTTCAGAAAACAGTGAAATGTGTCAATAATGCAAGGAGTGAATATGACGTAGATGCTAATTGTCACGAAGGGTCTTGTGCGCGTAATCGGAAAGCGAGTCTTGAACTATTGTTCTTGTGACAAGAGTGCCATTGTCACTGAGCTGTTGATGGGAAGAGAAACAATGATCGACAATATTCTATCGCAATGTGTGCGTGTGTCAGTAAACAGGATACTTTTTCCTGCAACAGGAACAACCCGACTGCAAACTGACAGAATTGTGTGTTGCATCACAGAGAGCATTTGACACCATATCCTACTGAGGTGTTTATGACGAATACTTATGTAACTTACGACCGGAACAATAATTTTGAAATGAAAGACATTCCATATCAAGCTGCCAAGCAGACCATCATCTGAATCCTGTTTCTTATATTATAAGCTTCAAGTCCGTTTCGATTTACATAATACAAGTAAGCATAAATCATGCTTATATAATATATATACGTGAAACTAGTTTCGCAATACCACAGGATCTTAATCCTATTTTTTCTTATTTTTCTTTCTCTTTTCACTTGCACATTTTAAACGTATGAAATCTTAAAACGAGCTTTGTTTTTCTTAGTTTTCGAAGAAGAAAAAAAGGAAGAAGACACAAACAATAATTAACACAAGTTGCTTACCATTCATGAATCCTTCGATTTTCCTTCATATAACAGTGATTTTTTTTTTTCAGTCAAAACAACTGACACTCTTTTTTTTACACCAAATACAGCACGAATATAACGTGCAGAGCGGCACAATGCGACGACTGACACCAAATCGCACAAAAAGACAATGACTTCAGTACAATCACTACACACACAGACAGACACAAGAGACCGAGTAGGAACTTTTAAGGACCAAAAGAAAAGGCAAAGAGTACAACAAGTGGTGTAAAGATAGAGAGAGAGGAGAGGGCCCAAGAGAGAGGGTTAGAGCACTGAGTGCTTCACAGGAACGGAAGGAAGCATGGTGGATTCCGATAGGTCCAACAACAAAAGCGAGCAGACAGGCTGCCTATTGTCTCGCTCCCCACAATGGCTGCACTGGGGCCTATTGTGTCTTGTCTTGCCCACAACAATGTGTTTGTATTAAGCGGACACTCAGACTCAACCAACAGACAACGAAGTTTGACTAATTATATTTCGCTAACGACTGCCATATATATACAGTAAGTGGCGGTTTTGCGTGGGCACTGCGGTAAACGTTCGAAACTAGGATAGTTCAAACGGTCTAAAACTGATCAAGTTCGTGGGAAAATAATGACGACGTTTCCTGAAAATAACAAACGAAATAAACAGTCGCACACTGTGATTTCATTGCACACCCAGTTTTCACTTTCGGAATAATATAACAGGAAAACAATCGTATATGACGTAAAGAAAATCAAAACAAAACATGCAGCAAAAGAAAAGAAAAAGAGAAAAGAAAAAGAGAGAAAGACAGAGAGAGCACAGAATCTTAATTAAGTCTGTCAGTATAAAAAAAATTAAAACGATTTATCAATGGCACACTTAATTCAAAAAGTTTGTTGGGTGATGTTATCCGCTATAAATAAGTTAACAAAATACAAAACACAATACACACACGCGCGCACACCCACACATACACACACACACACACACACACACACACACACACGCACACGCACACACACACACACACACACACACACACACACACACACACACACACACCATTCAGGAAACAGACAACGTAACATTCCTTCGAAAAAATTCAAAAAAACAATAACCATACAATGCAACTCACAGTTTTAAAGACTGCAGAGACAACAAAAATATCACTAGCACATAAACAAAAAAGCAACATTGAAAACACAAAACAGTGCCAAACAAACAATCAACAAACAAATAGAAGAAGACATCACATGTGGAGGCTCTACATAAGACCACCAGCTTCATAACCAGAGCTGGACTCCAAGTGTAACCTAGGCGAACGACAAGAAGAAGAAGACATCAACAAGAGCACCCACAGGACATAAAACAAAAAACTCAACAATAAAGCAAACATACAAAACCACAAAACACAAACAAAGAATCAGTCCACAAATAAAAAAACAAAAGTCACAACACACATATCTCTCACCGGCCTCAGGTCCCATGTTCCATCAGCATAAAACACAACCTATAGCCACAACAATTCATCAACCGACAGACAGAAACACACACCGATGATCTTAAACCCCACTGAAACAATGTTCCTTTCATTCTCTAAGTAACGCTACTGTCTGGCACTCGTATCGTGTTCACCAATGACCTGCCAGAACAAGGGTCACGTGACCCATGACAATGCACACTGTTCAACGCGCGCAGTATGACCCCCAATGCACAATAGTCTTCTATTGTTTCTGTACGTCTGGAAAGTCAACCTACTGTTCAGCCGTATAGGAAGCTACGAGGACAGTCAGTATTAGGAAAAGTATGTTTCTTGAAACCTATATATATGACTTTACAATGTCCTTTATTTTTTTTCAAATGAAAGAAAGAAATAGAGAGCAAGAAGGGAGGGAAGACAAAAGTAAAGAAAACAAGCATAAAGGCGAGCAAGCAAGCAAGCCAGCCTGCCAGTCAGTCAGTCAGCCAGCCAGCCAGCCAGTCAGCCAGACAAAAAAACACAGACAGACAAACAAACAGACAGACAGACAGACAGTCAAAAAAGAAGGGAAGGCAGAAAAAGAGAGAGGGTGCGAGATAAAAAAAATATTAAAAAAAAGTAAAGAGGGAGGTTTGGGGGTGGGAGGGTGTAAAGTCTTATTTCTTGGTATTTACAAAATTTTTGCCGTCAATGTTTTCCCCATATTCAGCAGTCTGGACAATGGTACAATGCCGCCGACGACGACTATCATAACAACAGTAGTAACAGAGGCGAGTAGAATAAAAAGGACAACGTTGAAAATGCGTTGTATATATCTATCACCATTTCTCTGCGTTGATCTACTTGAAAAAAAAAAAAAAAAAGTCGCGTAAGGCGAAAATACAACATTTAGTCAAGCTGTCGAACTCACAGAATGAAACTGAACGCAATGCAATTTTTCAGCAAGACCGTATACTCGTAGCATCGTCAGTCCACCGCTCGTGGCAAAGGCAGTGAAATTGACAAGAAGAGCGGGGTAGTAGTTGCGCTGAGAAGGATAGCACGCTTTTCTGTACCTCTCTTTGTTTTAACTTTCTGAGCGTGTTTTTAATCCAAACATGTCATATCTATATGTTTTTGGAATCAGGAACCGACAAGGAATAAGATGAAAGTGTTTTTAAATTGATTTCGAAAATTTAATTTTGATCATAATTTTTATATTTTTAATTTTCAGAGCTTGTTTTTAATCCAAATATAACATATTTATATGTTTTTGGAATCAGAAAATGATGAAGAATAAGATTTAAGGTAAATCTGGATCGTTTTATAACAAAACTATTTTTTTTACAATCTTTAAGCCATCAAGCTGAAATGTAATACCGAAGTCCGGCCTTCGTCGAAGATTGCTTGGCCAAAATTTCAATCAATTTGATTGGAAAATGAGGGTGTGACAGTGCCGCCTCAACTTTTACAAAAAGCCGGATATGACGTCATCAAAGTAAAAGAAAAAAAAGTCCGGGGATATCATTCCTAGGAACTCTCATGTAAAATTTCATAAAGATCGGTCCAGTAGTTTGGTCTGAATCGCTCTACACACATACACACGCACAGACACACACACACACACATACACCACGACCCTCGTCTCGATTCCCCCCTCTATGTTAAAACATTTAGTCAAAACTTGACTAAATGTAAAAAAAGAACCCACAACAAAAACAACAAACAAACAAAAAAACAATCGTGAGATTTCGTCATCTCCGATGTTCTTCAACCCGGCGAATCGCCCTGTAAGTCCGTCACTGATGATTTGTATCTCTTTTCCAACTAAGCGTGCGTCGTTTCAGAAGAAATCGGAACCGAAGCTTTTCAGTTCAAAGCACGAAACAAAAGACCGTCTCTTTTATCCCTGAGATTAGACAGGCACTTCTTCCTTCCTGGTGCACAAACTTTACTTTGTTCACACTGCGTTTGTGAGCAATAACTAGGTTGTAACAGAGAAGAAGGATGCTGCTGCCGGTGTAACACGAGAAAATTACTTCCACGAGATTTGTTACTCCGGAGTAAAAATTTCGTAAGAAAATATTACTCCCTTTACGAAATAACTACTCCCCCATAACACGAGAAAATTACTTCCAACGACATGTGTGCTCCGAGTCAACATGTCGGTAGAAAATGTTACTCCCCTGACGAATAAATAACGAATAAATTATTCCACCCTAACATGAGCAATTTACTGCCCAGGTGTACGCAACTTTTACTCCCCTGTCCCCTGTTAGTCTTGGTGGTGGAATGGGTGGAGAGCAAGCATTGCGACATTAAATTTTGTTTGCGCCAGATCACATAACTATTGGCATTATCCCTTCGCCCGCATCCCATTTTCGCGTACGAGATTTTTACTGGAAGTACAAATTTGGGGAGTCAAAATTTCGTGGAGGGAGTAATTTTTTCGTACCTTGGGGAGTTCTTTTTTCGTACGAAAAGTGTACTCGGAGTAAGAATTTCGCACGAAATTTTTACTCCGGAGTAAATTTTTCGTGGGGTAAAAATTTCGTGTCACACCGGCTCGTATATACAGTTGAACCCCCCCCCCCTCCCCCCCCCTTTAAGACCCTCCAATTTAAGACTTCCTTCTTATTAAGACCTTGGATTTTCAGATTTTCTGTTCATAACCTCTGTAAATTTACCTCCTTTTTAAGACCTCATTTTTCAGATTTTTGGAGGTCTTAAAAGGGGGTTCCACTGTATAAGCTTGTTAAAGTCGAACCTGTTACTGCGATCCCCTCTCTATAACGACCGTCTGCCCATTACGAAGCTCAATAATCAAAATTCACAAACACACAAGAAATAACTATAGGAAAGAAAAAGAAAAAAAAACCGATAACAAAATAACAGACACCATAAAGACGGCTAAAAGGAACATTTATCAAAAATGAATTATCATTCTTGAGTGTTCGACTAATAGATAAAATGAGATGTTGAAAGGACTTAACAGAAATTCAAACCTAAAACAGTGCTCGAACAAACAAAATAAACCAACAAGAAGAGCAAACGCTCGATCGAGTCACTTTCGCAGTTCTGAATATTATATGAGGCAATTTTTCCTTCAAGACATACCTGTGACCTTGAAAAAGGTCAAAGGTCACCAAAGCAGACGTCAAAGTGTAGAGGTCACTGGGAGTCACGTTCACATAAAATTTGAGCCCGGTCACTTTTATAGTTTCCGAGAAAAGCCCAACGTTAAGTTGTGTGTTGCCGAACAGAAAAGGCTAGTTATCTCCCTTGTTTTTCTGATAACGTTCGTAAAAGGCTACAGAAGTAAATACTTTGATGTAAAGAATAATCCTACAAAGTTTCAATCACATCCGATGAACTTTGTCAAAGATATAAAATGTCTAATTTTTCCTTTGACGCTGACCTGTGACCTTGAAAAAGGTCAAAGGTCAACGAAACCATCGTTTAAGTGTAGAGGTCATTGGAGGTCACGACTAAACAAAATATGAGCCCGATCGCTTTGATAGTTTCCGAGAAAAGTCCAACGTTAAGGTGGTGTCTACGGACGGCCGGCCGGCCGGACGGCCGGCCGGCCGGCCGAACAGACTAACACTGACCGATTACATAGAGTCACTTTTTCTCAAGTGACTCAAAAAATCAGCTGAAGAAATCGAGAAAAGAACCCCACAACTTGCCAGACTTTCAGACTCATCTTGCTTAATAACATTAAAAGCAAAGGGAGAAAAAATCAGCATTACAAAATCCTGACTTATCTGAGGTAATCATACAGTAGAGCGATAAAAAAAGCCATGAAAACAAGGTAATTGAAATTGCCGCTGACAAATGGAGTTCAGATGCTATGCATTTATCATTGCCACCTTCATCAGGACGTCAGCCTAAAAACAACCCCGCAATCTTCATCTTTTCTTCCAAGCAGATAATCAGCGAGTCACAGAAGCGTCATAATTTCACCATAACGCGAACAAACCTCTCCATGCATGAATCCTCCAGCAAACAACTGCACACGCCCCCTTTCCCTTAAAACGGAACCAAGTGCCTTCCTTGTCCAATAAATTGCCAGTCAGAAACGACGGAAGAGCGCTTGAATTGTCAAAACGCGACGCTCTGTCATTTTAAATCACAAACGTGGCAGAAAATTGCCACAAGAAAGAGACAGAGAAAGGAGCGGAAGGCGATAAGACCGTGAAAGATAAAACAAAATAAGTTGGAGAGAAAACCGCGAAGAAAAAATATACAGAGTGAAAGAAGAGGAGAGTGAGGTAAGATGAGAGAGAGAGAGAGAGAGAGAGAGAGAGAGAGAGAGAGAGAGAGAGACAGAGAGAGAGAGAGAGAGAGAGAAAGAGAGAGACAGAGACAGAAGAGAGACAGAGAAAGAGAGAGAGAGAGAAAGAGAGATAGAGAGAAAGAGAGAGAGAGAGAGAGACAGAGAGAGAGAGAGAGAGAGAGAGAGAGAGAGAGAGAGAGAGAGACAGAGACAGAGACAGAGAGACAGAGACAGAGAGACAGAGAGAGAAAGAAAGCGTACGGAAGGGGTGTTAAAAATGACGAGAAATGAGACAAGGAGGCCTTTTCACCTCACTTTTCTCATGAAAATGACAAGAAGAAAAGCTTGTGTTTTGCGCTGCATGGTTGATTTGACACACTCAACTGCTTCCTGTGAAGAGTAATCCCTCATTCTTTAAAAATAAACGCGCTTAGCAGACACCTAAATGATTGGACAAAACTCACATTTTTCCCCATCGTCCGCTTTTTTTCTCTCCGGCATCTTCTTAGCGGAAGTGCATGCAACTGCACACTGTTGCCTCACTTTTCGACTTTTAATTCAAAACCTGTTGTGACTTCGCTAGGTTAGCCGAGACCAAAAGAGAAATAGCCCCCCCAAAAAAAAATAAAAAAGAGAAAAAAAGAAGACGAAAGAGAAAAAGAAGAAAAAAAGCAAAGAGTGAAACCGGAAATGCGTTACAGAGAAGAACAGTTGCGTGTCATCAAAGTAAAGGTTTTTGATTGAATGAGCTCCATACACAGTCGTTATTCAACTTCACCCCGTCTTACCCACGACCCCAGTTAATGATGTGGAAAATTTAGAGTTAAAATCCGCGTTTCTTGCTTCTTTCACATGAAAGAACACAGCTAGTGGTTTCAGTCGGAAAATCGGAAGCGACTCAAAGGTAGGAGGAAGAAATTCTCATAAAGACACACTTGTTAATGAAGAAAGCAATCCTCAAGCGAATATCCAGCCCTACTTATAACGTAATCTTTAACACAGAAAAACAACATTAAATGGGTTTTACCAGCTTTGTTGGATAGAAAAATCTCAGTTGTGACCAACAAAAAAGAAATCCCGTTAGGTCGTTTTGACAATTCTTTCCAAAATTCTGGATGAACAATCACAACAGGATTTACAACCATAATTGTTCACGATGATTTCATTCATTCCTTCATTCCTTCCTTCATTCTCTCTCTCTCTCTCTCTCTCTCTCTCTCCCCCTCTCTCTCTCTCTCTCTGTCTCTCTCTGTCTCTGTCTGTCTGTCTGTCTGTCTGTCTGTCTGTCTCTCTCTCTCTCTCTCTCTCTCTCTCTCTCTCTCTCTCTCTCTCTCTCTCTCTCTCTCTCTCTCTGCTGAATACATTTTTTGGTATGCCCCTACCCTCTATTTCGTCCCTCTCCTCCCACTCCCCATCGCTCCTTCTTTCCCTTCCATCTCCTCAAAGATACTCCAGCGCAGCCTGGAATATCTTTGATCTCCTTCCGTTTACTTTTTATCCCTCATAACCCTTCCCTCTCCACAGTTAACAACAATTCTCCAAACACACCCACAGCAAACAGAGCCGGGAACAATGAAGCTCTGCCACTGTCCATCAGCAGTTTAACAACAATTCTCAAAACACATCAATAGTCACAGCCAGGAACAATGAAACTCTGCCACTGTCCATCAGCAGTCAACACCTATACACAGACAAATTGGCACGTGAAGTCCGTCAACAGGTGTGTGCCGTCAGCACCTTTTGCTTGACCCATCAAAGGCGTGAGCAACGTCAACACAGACAATCGCTTCCCTGGCCATCACGGCGAAGAGCTTAGCTGCGGGCAACAATGGTAAAAGGTCATCCTACTCCACGGCTCAACAGGACTGCGGACATTTTCTGTATCGCTTTCCGTCGACTGTCGGAGGGCTGGAGGGCATTGTCTAGCTTGCCAGCTTCACTTTTTCAGCCACTTGCATTATCGTCTAGCTTGCCCATCCTCACTCCTTCAGCCCGGTAGCTCAGTTGGTAGAGCACTGGACTTGTGATCGGAAGGTCGCAGGTTCGAATTCGGGCCGGCACGGAGACGGGTCAACTTTATGTGCAGACCCAGAGACGGAAGCCATGTCCCACCCCCGTGTCATCACAATGACACGTAAAAGACCTTGGTCATTCTGCCATAAGTGCAGGTGGCTGAATACAACTAAACACGAAGACACCTGGGTAGCGCGACTCGGTTTGCTGTTAGCTTTCGACTTGGAGGAAGCGACTCGAATTTCCCAGCGATGGGACAATAAAGTAATGAAAAAAAAAAACCTTGCATTATCGTCTAGCTTGCCCATCCTCACTCTTTCAGCCACTTTCATTATCGTCTAGCTTGCCCATCTTCACTCTTTCAACCACTTGCATTATCGTCTAGCTTGCCAGCTTCACTTTTTCAGCCACTTGCATTATCGTCTAGCTTGCCCATCCTCACTCCTTCAGCCACTTGCATTATCGTCTAGCTTGCCCATCCTCACTCTTTCAGCCACTTGCATTATCGTCTAGCTTGCCCATCTTCACTCTTTCAGCCACTTGCATTATCGTCTAGCTTGCCCA
This sequence comes from Littorina saxatilis, assembly GCF_037325665.1. Classification (NCBI taxonomy): domain Eukaryota; kingdom Metazoa; phylum Mollusca; class Gastropoda; order Littorinimorpha; family Littorinidae; genus Littorina; species Littorina saxatilis. The sequence goes on from NC_090251.1 coordinate 36,305,307, forward strand.
TCCTCACTCTTTCAGCCACTTGCATTATCGTCTAGCTTGCCCATCTTCACTCTTTCAACCACTTGCATTATCGTCTAGCTTGCCCATCTTCACTCTTTCAGCCACTTGCATTATCGTCTAGCTTGCCCATCTTCACTCTTTCAGCCACTTGCATTATCGTCTAGCTTGCCCATCTTCATTCTTTCAGCCACTTGCATTATCGTCTAGCTTGCCCATCTTCACTCTTTCAGCCACTTGCATTGTATTTTTTTCTGACCTCTTCAAGCCGCTTGATGGCTGACGGAGAGTCGTCAGCTCTCTGTCTGTGTGTCTTGGGCTAAATTTCTTTTTCTTTCAGCCTCATGCTATGCTATGCTAATTGAGTATCTTTGTCTCATGCTATGCTATGCTAATTGAGTATTTTTGTCTCATGCTATGCTATGCTAATTGAGTATTTTTGTCTCATGCTATGCTATGCTAATTGAGTATTTTTGTCTCATGCTATGCTATGCTAATTGAGTATTTGTGTCTCATGCTATGCTATGCTAATAGAGTATTTTTGTCCCCAGTTCTAGTGACTATTTGGGACATAAGGTGTCAATACGCTGAGAATCTCTGCCTCAACGTTTGTGTCCCTTTACCTAGCACACTACCTCTACCTGTCCAAAGATAGGCCAATTGGTCCTAAGAGGACGTTAAAATCAACTATAGCCAGTCGGCTTTGTGTCCTTTTATTGTGTGTGTCTGGTGCTCTTTATGTGGCTTTGAGTTTTTCTTTTTTTCTTTTTAGTGTGTGGTTGGCCGGATATTACGAAGTAAAGAGAAGCAAAGAAAAGACATAAGACCCATCAGCAAACCAAGAATTCTTCCTGGTTTCAATTGCAGCAGTGGGAACACACAGTTACGTCAAAGACAGCTCTCTCTCTCTCGCTCGCTCGCTCGCTCGCTCGCTCTCTCTCTCTCTCTCTCTCTCTCTCTCTCTCTCTCTCTCTCTCTCTCTCTCTCTCTCTGTATATACAGTTATAATGTATTAAGTTTGATGTGATAGTTCTTTGATTATATTGTTTTCTGTTCTTGTTGACCCTATATTAGGGCGAGGGCTGGATGTAAAAAAGCAATATTCTTGCTTATCTATTACCCTCGATAATAAAGATTTTGTCTTGTCTTGTCTTGTCTTGTCTCTCTCTCTCTCTCTCTCTCTCTCTGTCTCTCTCTGTCTCTGTCTCTCTCTCTCTCTCTCTCCCTGCCTCTCTCTTTTCTCTCTCTCTCTTCAGCAGTGGAATATTTTGGCTTCCACAAACCAACTAATCTCGACTATGTACACCCCATTATTGGCCAATATAGTCAGGGCCTTTCAGCAGAAGAATATCTCAGCTCAAACATCCTCACAACATCTCAGTTCTGTACTGTTGGCAAGTCTAGTCTAGTCCAAGGACCCCTTAAGTGCTGTTCACATGGCAGACTTGTAACCAACTTTACCCCAACTTTCAAGTGTCGCTGTCCATGTGAACAGCGCTAACGCTCAGACTAGTTTTTAAGCACCGATTCTCAGCTGACTTGCACCAAAGAGCTTCCCCTCCGCAGGGGAATCACGTTGGTTGCACTTTCGAGCTTGCCCGGTTACCTTCGTTGTTTTCTAAGCCTAACCCAATCGGGAAGCGCGAGTTACTTGTAAATCGCTGAGGAGTCGAACAGCGTTCACCTGAATTTTTATATCGCTGCTAAATCTGAACTAAACCTGATCTAAATCGTCAGGACCGTTCACATAGCAGACTTTTCGCCGACTTGGGCTCATCGACTCGGGAGCGACTTCAAACCATCTAAGGTTGGCGGAAAGTTGGCTGAAAGTCTGCCATGTGAACAGCGCTTTAAAAACCTGCTAGCGTCTTGGGATGCCAGACAGTCCTGACCAATCAGAGCACAATGAGGGAAATGACGGAGTAAATGTCTGCGAGACGGCAGAGAATGGTCGAAACAAGCCCTGGCATCTGCGCGGCCCAGTGTTATGAAGGGTCGGGGAATCTCATTAGCCTGTCTGGAACTGTCTTCACAAGTCTATTGTTTCTCCCTCTGTCTGTTCCATCGCTTCCCTGACGGTACGGGCGCCGTTGCTACTGGCAGTGGAACGAAGGGCGAGGAGGAGGAGGGAGGGAGAGGGGATAGAGGAGGAGTGGGGTGGGGTGGGTATTTCCATGCAAAGAGCATTCGTTTAAACATTTGAGTCCTTTTTGTGACTATCATGTAGTCTGTCATAATACTCTGGCTATAAGAAGCAACAACAACAACGACGTCAACCACGACGAAGACTACGACGACGACAGCAACAACAAAACAAAACAAAAACAACAACAACAACAACAACAACAACAACAACAACAACAACAACAACAACACTCACTACCTTTACGCATCGACCTTAGAAGGTTTTTCAGAGAGACACGGTGTGGCTCTCATCGTGAGGACTGTTCTGTACCTTGTACTGATGCTCTATAGACGATTCCTCAAGGGGGTGAGTATTTAATGTAAAGAGCATCGTCAAACGTTGAGAACCTTTTCAAGACAATCCCGTAGTATATTACGCTGGTGTGGTTGTCTTGTTGACGACTGTTTCGTACCAAGTATACAACGATATCCACAGGCAATCCTCCATGAAAGGTGGATGTGGTAGTGGTAGTGCCGAAAAGAGTTTTCCATGAACAGAACATTTGTCAAACCTATTATGTAGTGAATGATAACGTTGTGGTTGTCTTCTTGCGTTTTGCACTTTGTAACGATTGTCAAGATGTGCTCATGATAAGAACATTTGTCAAAGTCGCTTTGTCTGCTTTTGAGAACTACCCTGCGTTCTATAATAATGTGTGGTTGTCTTCTTGAAGCCTACTATGTACTGTAAAAAGATTATCATGCTGGTTTTTTTTTTACCAACCCCGCCCCTCCGCGCCCCCTCCCCCCCCCTTTCAAGAGGAAAGGAGACAGGCTACACGTCAAAAACGAGAGTGACATTTCTTGTCGACTATTCTGTACGAACCTAGAGCGAAAAAGCTATAGTTACTTTAACAAACAACAACATGTTTGGCATTTTAATGTTGTTGCCTTTGAGGTTGGCTATGTTGTCTTTGATTGTTATGACACCTCCCCGAGACTTTAATGTTCAAACAGACAAAAAACAAAAACATTCTGACCCCCCCCCCCCCCCCCTCCTCTTCCCCGGGCCCTCCTAGGCTACCAGCCGTACATACCTCCCCAATACAAAAAAAAGAAAAGATGTAACTCTTTCATCGAAGTACAAGCATTTAAAGAATGAAAACAGCGTTTGTATTAGAAAGAGGGTCAGGAGGGCCCGACTTGGCACCCCAAACCAATCTCGCATCTTTTCACCACAATCCCACACAAACACGGGGCACCAGCACGCTCCCCAATACAAGGGTTTGCACCGCGAAGAAAGCAACGTAAGTGCTCAGCCGTCTGAACAAAGGGATATTGTGTGCTGATGATCAGATATGCCGCAGAAGAAAAGCATTCCTTTTTTGCCTCCCTTTGTAAATGAGTGTAGCAGAGAAACTTGTCTCGGAAACCCAGAGATTTCGGTACTAAGTCTTGTCAGTGATGCGGTGAAAAGTCACTCAGCGTTGTACAAGTGTGAATGTTTGAGTGTGGATGAGAATATAATGTATTGGTGTGAAACAAAGTGGAGCATTCAGCAGACACACTTGGGTGTAATCTTCCAAATGAAAGAGCCGTGCATGTGAAACTGTTTTTGTCTTTTTTGAAAAGGAGAAATACTTGTCCATTCGTGCGTTTTGTATTTTTTTGTTTGGGTTGTATGTTTGTTTTTTGCCAATGGGTTGGGTGGGACACTTTCACCGTCACACAAAGGCGAAGTATTTTTTAATTAACGTTTAACTCCTTCACTGTCAAACAGGGGTATTTTTTTTAAAGCAGCGTATAAATATGTCATTCTTTAACTATCAATCAAAGACAAAATGTGCTTCACGCAGCGTCCACCTCTTTATTTCTTGAACTGTTACGCTCAAGGTAAAACGTTGTGTAAGCAGGTTTCAAATCTGTTCATTCTTTAAACTATCAATCACAAAAAAGTGTGCTTCAAGCAGCGTTCAGCTTCTCAACTCTCGAACTGTCACACAAAGGCAAAGTGTTCCTTAAGTAGCTTTCAACTCTTACTGTCAGACAAAGGCAAACTCTTCTTCAAGTATGCGTTCAAACTGGTCTTTTAAGCAGCGTTCAACAGTTTAACTCTTGAACTGTCACACAAGAACAAAATGAGCTTTATAGCGTTCCACTCTCGAAACTCTTGAACTGTCACACAAAGACAAAATAGGCTGTAAGCAGCGTGCAGCTCTTTAACT
>NC_090251.1:36312152-36319652 GCF_037325665.1 Littorina saxatilis
ATTGAGAAGAAAACGCCGAAGGGAAACAAACTTGTCTGCACTGCAACAATCGCAGACAATCAAAACACATGCAGTGAGGGTTATAAATAAGGACATGTCTTCCGTTCTCCATTGCAAACCTAGGGGATGTCACCCCTACCACCTCCCTTCCTCTCTCCCCCCCCCCCCCCCCCCACCAACCCGCCCCTTTTTCCCAGACACACAGTTATACTCTAAGACATAAAAAAAAGGTTTCCGAGGACGACACCACAACTGACCATCATCTTTATTGTGACAAACGCGGGTCAGCGCACGCGACACACGAAGGAGCCCGCACGTGAACAACACAATGTTCAACTTGACCAGCCCCTACCGGGCAGCGGCAAACCTTCGATTCCCGATGGAACGATTATCGCCCCTGGCGGCAATTGTCTTCCTTCTCAATGGATTTTCAACACCCTCCGCGCGATAGGGGAGGAGAGTGTCTGAAAAGAGCTTTGAAGTCCAGTGTCGTTGGGCCCTCGAGCTGGCCGTAAAGGCCGGACCGGACTCTCTGTCTGCGCCTGGTGATCTATTTTGCCTTTTCGTCCGCTCCCCTCTGTCTTTTCTCTGTCAACGGTCTCTTTGAAGCGGACTGTTGAGCTTCTTAGGATCATCGGCTACAGTGACAAAAGTGACGCAGTCGGGTGGTGATTCATTAGTGAGCCTGTCGCTAAAGGTGAAAGTCTCATCACTGAAGTATACAAGCGTAGCAAAGATTGACCAGATAATGACCAGCGGCTAATTGTGGCGGTATGTCCAATTGTTTCTTCCTTTCATGGTGAAAAATTGGTGATACATTAGCTAAGCTGTCGCGAAAGGTGAAAATCTCGTCACTGAAGTATTCATTACCATACAATTCAAAGAAAGAGCGACCGGTTATGACTTAGGGCTAAGTGTGGCGGTATGTCCAATTGTGTTTAGAGTTTCTTCCTGTCATGGTGAGAAATTGGTGATACATTAGGTAAGCTGTCGCAAAAGGTGAAAATCCCGTCTCTGAAGTAATCATTACCATACAATTCAAAGAAAGAGCGACCGGTTATGATTTAGGGCTAAGTGTGGCGCTTTGTACAGTTGTTATGGATGTCCTTCCTTTTTAGGCGAGAAATCCGTCACCTCACTGTGCATGAGCGACTTACAAGTAAATCAGTTACTTCATCTATGTCCTACTGAAGATTATGAATAATCGAAACAAATGACAGTTTGTCAGGTACTCTTTCTTTTGTCGGCAAGATCATAGCAACTGCAAACACTCATTGCACTCCAAAGGAAACTATGATTAAGCAGTGTCTTCTTCTGCATGGTGAATAGTTATGATTTAAAGAACGTCGAAAATGTTAGGGATCGGTCTTTTGTCGGCAACAATCTGTCACTGAAATATACGTGCACGGAGCAGTGAGTCAAATGCTCATTGATATGATATGAATAAATTCCCAACTTTCAATCTCGGCGTAAACTGGATAAACCTGCGTAAAAACAAATGGTCCCAAACAGCTTCGTTAGCAAAGAACCATGAACTCATGTCAATTTGACGACTGTGATAGATATATACGTTTCATGATGTTTTCATCTTCAAATGATCTCCCCTTTGTTCCTAAAAATCTGCCCTTCAAGTGTGAATCATAATTCGAAGAAAGTGAAACCGCGACACACTCATATATGCACAATTTGCATTTATCAATAATTGGGCTTTGTCGGAAAAGCTAATGGGTTAATCTTTTGTCGGTGACATTTTTGTAGCATGTTTTTCACGGAAGTATTGTTGACTGATGTCTACACGCTGACCTACAAGCACGTACCTGACATGCGGTGCAGATAGGGGTGTTGATGCAAGAAAACTATGTCAAACGGATTTGGGTCGTTTTATTTTAGATGAACTCTCGGTCAAATGTGGACACATCTTCAAACTGCAATTTCTTCCTTATATGACTTGCGAGGAATGCACGTGTCACACATAATCGGACACTGAAAGTCCCTTTGAAGGCGAAGCACCAAACAACGATTCGTATCAAGTATTCTTCCTTGTTCACCTCAGATGTGGTAACAATGCGTCATGCATCCATAATCGATTCATCTTAAAGTTCAACAAAGTAAAGTCATTGGTAAATTCTTCCTTCTAGATTCAAAACTCTGACTAACGCAACAGGTCAGCTATATGTCTGTTCTTTCAGCAACAGTTATTCAGCTGCCAAGAAGCAACCCTTTTTCGATTTCGTCACTAATGGATCAGAACCCATTATTTAAATTTGTTTGACCTCAAGCAACTAGCGAATGTCACTCAGTGATTGTCTTCACAATACTATAGTTCTGGGTAATGGGTCATCGCAGCCCACTGACACAACGCAACGCATCGAAACTCAATGTCATTTGATCCAATAACAGATAAAGACCAATAAATATCATCTTAGCTGACCGTGAGTCGAGCCTCAACCCATCACAGCAGTAAACTCTCACTCCCCGCCAAGAAAACGCCAATGGGATTATGCTTGACACAGGCGAGCAAGCGCCATTACGAGACGCGCGACACCAATCCTATCTTCACAGCTAGAGAGTGAAACAAGGGACGTCACCTGGCTGCAGAAGCCATTAGCGAGTATCGCGAGATCTAAACGGGCGATCAAGCTGTTGATTGGATCAGCTAAGGTCATCACCTATTGATCCCTACAGCTCTTAGACGGCGCTTTCGCTTGCTGTTTCACGAGAGGAGGGTTTTAATGATTAGAAAAACGGACTCGCTTTGGTTTGTTCAGAGTTAGCCAAGCCAAATTTCTAAATCAAACGATATCTATAGGTGGTTACTTTGCACTTGTTGCTGGGAATGCTTCTGTTTATTTTTCATTTATTTATTTATTAATTTATATATATGGGGCGGGGATATAGCTCAGTTGGTAGCGCGCTGGATTTGTATTCAGTTGGCCGCTGTCAGCGTGAGTTCGATCCCAGGTTCGGCGGAAATTTATTTCAGAGTCAACTTTGTGTGCAGACTCTCTTCGGTATACACTACATTGGGTGTGCACGTTAAAGATCCCACGATTGACAAAAGGGTCTTTCGTGGCAAAATTGCTTAGGCACAGTTAATAATTGTCTACCTATACCCGTGTGACTTGGAATAATAGGCCGTGAAAGGTAAATATGCGCCGAAATGGCTGCAATTACTGGCCGTATAAAATTTCATCTCACACGGCATCACTGCAGAGCGCCTAGAACTGTACCCACGGAATATGCGCGATATAAGCGTCATTGATTGATTGATTGATATTCATTGATTCATTGATTCATTGATTGAATCAATTTATTTATCTATTTATTTTTTTTTACATCCAGGAAGTCCTATTTTGTATAGATCGAGTACTCACAACGTCGAGATGATCAAAGAGCCTTAGTTTATTTTGCAAGAAATTACCAGACTGTCGTCATTACTTTACCCATTGTAAAGCAAAGAAAAAGCACACTAAAGACAAACAAATCACTACAGTACAATTGGGTGAGAAGGGAGAAGACGAACAAGAAGAAGAAGCAATACAACACATTCTTATGACACAATTAGCACACAGACAAGCTCCACAAATCAACAGAAACCTACAAACTCAGCCCCCAAAGCTCCCACAACCCCCGACCCCCCGAACATTCCCCCCCCCCCCCTCATTACGCGCACTATTTTCAAACAATACAGAGCTATACAGGGACTCGCAAACGAGCACATACAAACGTTACTATCCACAAAGATATAGAATATATCTCTGTGTTACTATCAGGTCTGTATTGGATTGGAAGGCTGCGCCGAGCCCCATTTCAAGCAGAAACAGCCACCGCCACTAAATCAGTGCGAGCTGAGTCTCAATGGCTCCAATAATTCATATCCCGCTCCCAACAGGATCAAAGATTACGCTGAGAATTTTTGAAACCGGACCCCGTCGCCAGATGCAAAATGGATGTAATGGGATGACGTAAAAACATGGCAGAGCCCCGGATGATAAAGTTCGCCGTGATTTATGCATTGTGAGGATGCGCAGACAATTTGCGCCGGAGAACCGCCGTTTGTGATTGGTCGTTCGTCGGAGCATGCAGAATCGCAGACGGTAAGCACGCGAAAAACTGATAATAAGTAGCTGGGATTGAAAGGGGGAGGGGGCGGGAGGGGGGTGGGAGGAAATGAAGTGAGCAGGGATAAGTAGGATACATGTAGTACATTATGAACTTAATATGTGCAATAAAGGATCGACATTTCTATTTGGGTGCATTTGAATTTCACGCATTTGAAAAATGTTTTTGTCTTCCCGCATTTGATTTTCCCGCATTTGGTGGTTTGAATTTCACGCATGTGAGCTTTTGAAAGTCACGCATGTGAGCTTTTGAAAATCACGCATGTAGTGTATGCGTTGGGGTGTGTGTATATGAGATAGAGTTGCTCGTGACCAATGATGAGTCTCAATTCACCTTGAAATGAGTTGAAACATTTAAGTTTTCTATTAGATGAGATGGTAAATTCTTCAAGAGGTGAATGAAGAATCGTTCTGACACATGTCTTCAATTCTTTCACATACTCAAGCAATTTTAATTTACAGTAAAACAAATATACACATGTACCTCTTCACACACTCACACACACACACACACATACATACACACACACACACACACACACACACACACATACACACACACAACACACACACACATTTCTTTGATTTCTTGGTTTCACGGTCCTTGACGTACAAACTCCCACGGCTGAGAATTGCCGGATTTCCCCTGTTGGTTGTTGTTATCATGATGCTCGTCTCTTGCTGTGCCATGGCGAAATGAGCCGTGTAGTTGAACTGAATTGTGATTTGTGAGTTGTGAGCGAACCGTCGTGACGTATAAACTCTCATGGATTTCCCATGTTGGTTGTTGGTATTCGTGTCTTGCTGAATTGTGATTTGTATTCACGCGTCAATACACGGGACTCACTCACGAACACACCGATGCAGGGGGGATACGTGCATGCGTGTGCATGCGTGTGCGTGAAATTCAAATGACAAGTAAGGAGAGATTTTAACTGGAAACCTGCGTGAAATTCATGTGTTAAGAAATGCGAGAAATTCATAGCGTGAAATTCAAAAGTGCGTGAAATTCAGTTGCACCGTTCTATTTGTATCTCCCATTGCAGTCTGTTCGGTAGATTGATTTCAGCTTACAGTTGCAGTTGGATGGATGTGATGACAAATGAAGCGAGATATTGCCAGGGATTAGTTGTTATCCACTAACATGTGTCGGTCAATGAGAAAAACAATGATCAGAATCAATGATCACAAACAATGATTAACTAAAAGCAATGAGAATTATCAGGCAAACTGGAAAGACTAGCAAACTCGTCTTCATCATGCTTAGGAGTAAAGAAAACAAAGACAGACAGACAGACAGACGGAGAAACAAACAGACAGACAGACAGACAGGCAGACAGACAGACACAGACAGACAGACAGATAAACAGACAGAAGGACAGACAGACAGACAGAAAAGGGACAAAGAAAGAAACCAAGCGTAAAAAAACTAAAACTGGCACAAAGCAGTTTTTTTTAATCATTCATTTTAACATGCATAGCTGTCTATTTCTGCATGTTATCTCAAGAAGCGAAGCCAGCCTTCAATTCCTGGATAATTTGTCCGATAAATACAGGTCACCACGGACAATTAAAGAGTTATAAGTAAAACGATAGCGGCATATTAATCACGCATCATCTAGCAGTCATGTTGCAGCTGTGTTTCGGCCAAAAACAACACCGCCGAGTCAACAGTTTCTTACGTCCCTACTCCCGCGGATCTAGCGTTTTTTTCGGCCGACACAACTCGACATGATAATGGGAGATAAATTTCACATAAACATGCCAGAGTTATTGAGGGGAGACGCTTGCTGCGCTGAAAGACACTTCCATAATGGGGAAATAGGATCCGGAAAACGAACATCCCAATCTGCTGTCTGAGCTCTCTTATGAAGAGGAGGTCAACGGCTGTGATAAAATGCTCCTTCGCCATCGCCGCCGCCACCACCTCCACCACCACCGCCGCCGCCGTTGCCAACACCACCTCCTCCACTACCACCATCTTCCCCAGCGTACCTTATTTCCATCTTCAGCCTCTCCCTTCATAGATCTATCCGCTCCTCATATCCCATACCCTCTACCTCCCCTTATTTATCAACCAACATTTGAAGACCCAAATGCTGACCTACTGCTGAAATATTGTTACACTAAGACAAAATCTGGACAGTTAGCCCAAAAGACGAAGAGGCAGAGGAACAGACACGATTAACAAGTCGCGTAAGGCGAAAATACAATATTTAGTCAAGTAGCTGTCGAACTCACAGAATGAAACTGAACGCAATGCCATTTTACTCGTAGCATCGTCAGGCCACCGCTCATGGCAAAGGCAGTGAAATTGACAAGAAGAGCGGGGTAGTAGTTGCGCTAAGGATAGCACGCTTTTCTGTACCTCTCTTTGTTTTAACTTTCTGAGCGTGTTTTTAATCCAAACATATCATATCTATATGTTTTTGGAATGAGGAACCGACAAGGAATAAGATGAAAGTATTTTTAAATTGATTTGGACAATTTAATTTTGATAATAATTTTTATATATTTAATTTTCAGAGCTTGTTTTTAATCCGAATATAACATATTTATATGTTTTTGGAATCAGCAAATGATGGAGAATAAGATAAACGTAAATTTGGATCGTTTTATAAATTTTTATTTTTTTTTACAATTTTCCGATTTTTAATGACCAAAGTCATTAATTAATTTTTAAGCCACCAAGCTGAAATGCAATACCGAACCCCGGGCTTCGTCGAAGATTACTTGACCAAAATTTGAACCAATTTGGTTGAAAAATGAGGGCGTGACAGTGCCGCCTCAACTTTCACGAAAAGCCGGATATGACGTCATCAAAGACATTTATCAAAAAAATGAAAAAAACGTTCGGGGATTTCATACCCAGGAACTCTCATGTCAAATTTCATAAAGATCGGTCCAGTAGTTTAGTCTGAATCGCTCTACACACACACACAGACACACACACACACACACATACACCACGACCCTCGTCTCGATTCCCCCCTCTACGTTAAAATATTTAGTCAAAACTTGACTAAATATAAAAAGCCTTGCAGATATGACTCAAATTTCAAGCAAGCAGACTAGACAGGCACAAAAAAAAAAAAAAAAACCCAACCCAACCCAGATGCGCCACAAATGTATACGTATAAACATCCATACGAATAGTAAACGTAAAATGCTAGACAAGACCAGACGAGTCAAGGTATATAAAACCAGAATACATTTTGAAGAGCGAGACACAAAGGCAATCGGGTGAAAATGAAGCTGCGTGAGGGCGTTGGCATATCTTTATTGTACTATGTGCTACCATCGTTCACTGCCTAGTCTTTGACGAAGTACACGAGTCTTCCGAATGCACGTCTTTGAGAAACTTTATAACATACTTGAA
>NC_090251.1:36324652-36332152 GCF_037325665.1 Littorina saxatilis
ATCAGCTCAATATAAAAGGAAAGTGATCATTGTAAAAGGATTTTGCTATCGCAAAATAATTCAACTTCCGGTTTTACCACATGGCGTCCATAATATTATCAATTTATTACATAGCGTGCATTTGTCAGAAATTATACTAAATGTTAGAAGCGATCTTAAAGTGAAAGTAACGTTTAATGAAAGTATGCGCATTTACTTATTGATTGATATATGACTAAAATAATGGACATGTAATTTAAACGTACAAAACGACATTTTGTACACTACCTCTCTAATAAAAACGCGACTATGACCGACCGATATGTATGTGTAAATTAGGTCATTGTTAGTGATGAAAACGGGTTTTCTTTAAAAGATAACACGCAAACTGTGAAGTTCAAGGCCATAAATGATTTTAGTACGACTTCTTCAAAACAGGTCTGTTTTTCACTCCACCAGTTTCAGTTTTAATAAAATATATGTATAGCTGTCATTTTCAAAAAAACTTATCTGGAATTCACTTAACCAAATACACCATGAACCCAGAAGATATTAGAGTGAGACACTTCACAGTGAAATATGTTATGATTCCCCTTATTTCAAAATATATGCATTTTAATTGGCAGACACGATTCACGTCGTAGGTACGTGTCGTCTGGTGAGGCAACTGTTAGCATTTTTTGTCGTAAGAATTTACATTTTTAAACATAAATAATGGAAAAAAAACTAATTCTACAAAAAGTGCAGGTTTTCTTGGTATAGTCAGTTAAAGCATCTTAAAATTCAAGAAATTGTGCAATTACGTGTATGTATTTGAAATGGCAGACAATATTGAATGAAAGTGATTTTTGACTGATTGAAACCCTACCCCCACTAACAAAATGGGCCCTGAGATTAGGGGTGTTAGTTAAAGATGACTGAATAATGGCTATGCTTTTCCCCTAAAGTATTCAAAACCTAAACATATACATAGGCAGGATGTTCTACATTAACACAATTAACTTTTTAAACATATACATATGCTTAGTACACGATACTTCCGGTTTTTCTACCGGATGACTTATACATTTAGGAGGTAAACACCTTATCGTAGAAAAAGCTTTATTTTCAAAAAGTGCAAGTAATTATTAAAAATCATACATAATATTTATATATAGGAGTTAATTTTCCTTCGAAAGTCATTTGTTTCAAGTGGCAGACAATGTCAGTTGGAGAGTTACATGTACGTAAAGCGTATAACTGTTGTCTGTGATTAGTGCATTGTGGACACATTGGCACCATTTGATCCTAAATGCTAAACGATGTCGTGATCATACCACAGTTTTAGGATAATTTTACATCGCATCGATTACTAAATTGATGGTAGAATTTCACTGATAAATTCTATTTCCGGTAGCGTCAGTGCCGTTATCTTTTTCTTTTTGTAATAAGGTAATAACGAATGAACCACGTGTCACACTCTTATGCTAGTCTTTAAATGACAATTCCAATTCTAGCAAGTTAAAAGGCATGTATTGCGCGTTACATACATTTATACCCCCCCCCCCCCCCCCAGGATTACAATGCAAGTAAACACATATAAAGAGATAGTAACGTTTTACATGGTTACACGTTCAGTAGTGAACGTAACGTGTGGTTTAACAAAATTACTTGCACATACAATAGTGAAGTCTGTCTGTGTGTCTTTGTTTTTGTGTTTGTCTATGTCTGTCTGTGTGTTCGTATGTTTGTCTCTCCCTCTGTCTGTCTATCAGTCTGTCTATCTCTCTCTTTCTCTCTGTGTCTCTGTCTGTCTGTCTGGATGTGTGTGTGTGTCTCTCTCTCTCTCTCTCTCTCTCTCTCTCTCTCTCTCTCTCTCTCTCTCTCTCTCTCTCTCTCTCTCTCTCTCTCTCTCTCTCTCTCTCTCTCTCTCTCTCTGCGAGGTAGGTGCACTTAAAGAGAAAGCAACACAGTAAGAAATGCATTTCTCTACCAAGAATGAAGTTTGTCTGTCTGTGTGTTTGTGTGCGTGTTTTTTTGGTTGCGTAAGTGTTTCTCTATAAGCATCTCTACGTCTTTGTTCGCGTACATAAGTGCGTGCGTGCATGTGTGGGTGTTTCTGTGTCGGTTTGTCTCACTGTGTGTATGTCTGTCATTTTGTCGGTATGTTTGTGTATGTGTCTTTGTGTGTGTGTGTGTGTGTGTGTGTGTGTGTGTGTGTGTGTGTGTGTGTGTGTGTGTGTATGTGTGTGCATGTGCGTGCGTGCGTACGTGTTTGTGAGTGTGTATGCGTGCGTGCGTGCGTGTGTGTGTGTGTAAGTGTGTGTGTGTGTGTGTGTGTGTGTGTGTGTGTGTGTGTGTGTGTGTGAGATTGCAATTATTCCTCCTTTTTACATTTAGTCAAGTTTTGACTAAATGTTTTAACGTAGAGGAGGGAATCGAGACGAGGGTCGTGGTGTATGTGCGTGTGTGTGTGTGTGTCTGTGTGTGTGTGTGTAGAGCGATTCAGACTAAACTACTGGACCGATCTTTATGAAATTTGACATGAGAGTTCCTGGAAATGATATCCCCAGACGTTTTTTTTCTTTTTTTTTTATAAATGTATTTGATGACGTCATATCCGGCTTTTCGTGAAAGTTGAGGCGGCACTGTTACACTCTCATTTTTCAATTAAATTGGTTGAAATTTTGGTCAAGTAATCTTCAACAAAGCCCAGACTTCGGTATTGCATTTCAGCTTGGTGGCTTAAAAATTAATCAATGACTTTGGTCATTAAAAATCTGAAAATTGTAAAAATATATATTTTTTATAAAACGATCCAAATTTACGTTCATCGTATTTTCCATCATTTGCTGATTCCAAAAACATATAAATATGTTATATTTGGATTAAGAACAAGCTCTAAAAATTAAAAATATAAAAATTATTATCAAAATTAAATTTTCGTAATCAATTTAAAAACACTTTCATCTTATTCCTTGTTGGTTCCTGATTCCAAAAACATATAGATATGATATGTTTGGATTAAAAACACGCTCAGAAAGTTAAAACGAAGAGAGGGACAGAAAAGCGTGCTATCCTTCTCAGCGCAACTACTACCCCGCTCTTCTTGTCAAGTTCACAAAAATAAACAGATTATGACGTCATTTTAAGTGGCACAAACGTGTACATGAATGCCTTCCCTTTCGAATGATTTACAGTTATAGAATTTCTGTCAAGCGGTTTAAGTTTTATGTCCGTTTTATGAACCCAACCCTCAAAACAAGAATAGTAACGCCAAAGAAGGAAAACATACACACAAACCAACGTTTTTCTCACCGTTGGTTTGGAATATTGCCCCAAAACTTTAGATTTAGTGTTGTGGTGTTAAAATCTATCAGAAAAATGTGTTTGCTAACGTGACGCCAAAAAGTAACCAAAACGGTCCTTAGCCGACTGACTATTGCCTCTATCTGTCTGTCTCTGTCTCTAGCTCAGTCTCTTTTTCTGCTTCTTTCTTTCTGTCCTTTCTCTCTCTCTCTCTCTCTCTCTTTCTCTCTCTCTCTCTCAATCTCTCTCTCAGTATCTGTCTCTCTGACATTGTCTCCCGCTGTCTGTAACTCTTTGTCTCTCTCTGTGTTCTGTCTTCCTCCTTGCCTCTCTCTGCCTGTCTCTGTCTCTAGCTCAGTCTCTTTTTCTCCTTCTTTCTTTCTGTCCTTTCTCTCTCTCTCTCTCTCTCTCTCTCTCTCTCTCTCTCTCTCTCTCTCTCTCTCTCTCTCTCTCTCTCTCTCTCTCTCTCTCTCTCTCTCTCTCTCTCTCTCTCTCTCTCCAGCAAAGCCATCGTCAGGGGAACCCTCCAAGCGTCCCTTTCCCAGCCCCAGAGCAGCGGAAGAGACAAGCCAAAAAGATCAGCGGATCAGTTTTACAGCTTTTCACTCCATTGGTTTTCCTGTTTGGACTCAGAGCGATTCGACAGAGACTGTTTGCGCATAAGAGGCTTGTTAGTGCCAGAAGGACCATGTCAGAACCTGTGGGAGACGCGTCTGTGGATTTTGACTTGACTTTTCTTCAGTCCTTCCTGCAGTTCCAATGCAGCACGCTTTAAAAGATTGGATAACACAACACCGTGTTTGTTGACGAGCGCTTCGCCAGTACCAAAAAGGCCGTGACAAATCTATGGGATTTGGAAAAGAGAAGTTCTGAAATCTTTCAGATTTTCAAGTGTGTTTTACGGCTTTGGCCCAAGATATCTTGCACGGCATAGAGTTCTTCAACGCCCACGTGGAACAAGAGGCTGACCAAGTGATGGTCAAATTTCGTGAGTTCCACACATGAGCTCCTTGGCTCAAACAGAACTCATGACTGCTTTCCCCCTCAGTTTTTCCTCTCGGGCAACCGCATTCTGCCTTCGGGGTATTTTGCATTCAAACAAGAAATAGTCGCCTCTACAGTTTTACAATGAGCATTACACAGACCTGTTACAACATTGAACCTTCGGTCCACTGGTTGTCTTGCTTTGAGCTCCAACAGGAACCATGCAGAAGACATCCAGAGAAACAGAGTGGGAGGAGGAAGCCGAGGGAAGACAAAAATCATATGTATCCACGTAACCATTACGTTTGGCAAACTGTTTAGCCTGGGAGCTGGCTGACTAAGCACAATGTGCGCAACACGGTTATTTCCCTTGTGACAGCTGCATTGTAAACTACGGGCCATAACTCCGCGCACTCGGTCGTGCCTCATTGTGGTCGTAGCAGTGAGACTGAGGTAAGAGCCCAGAAGAAGTGTGGTAAAAGAATTACTGTCTTGGATCACCACCTCACTCTCCATACCTGACTTCCTGTGCAGTGCAACGACTATTGCCTGTTGACACTTGTAGTCATTGGCAGTGCTGAAGCTTCCAAGTTACTCAATGTTGAGTGAACCATTCTTAGAAGAAGAAAAAAATGGAAAAAGAAAGGTAAAGCCCCTTCAGAAGTACAGGACAGTTTCATGAACTAAATTTATAATCTGTGAAACTGAATTAAGCCTTTTCATTGTTTGTTCAAAAGAACGGCCCCTAATCCTTCATATTTGCCATGTATGGCTTGTTAAATACAATCGTCTTCTAAATCCAAAGCATCTTAATTTATAACTTGAAACTCGGCTTTTCGTGATGATGACAGACCATACTCCAGCATATTGTACTAATGATGCCAGTAGGATCTAACTGTCATAATGAGTAACTTGGCCTTCCTATAGCAGACTGACACAGCCTAAGCTGACAACCTGGCCACCAGAAAAAAAGGCAACCAGCAAGGGACATAAACCAGAGAACTTGGAGATAAATAAAGCGACACGAAAGACTGAGAAAACACCCAACTAGATGAACAAAAAGCATTGTAAAAAAAAACCCTTACCACAGGGAAGTCAATTCCGCAACCGCTGCAACACAGAGAGAGTCAAGCCCTATGTCAGTAATTTATTAGGAGAACAAAGGGAGAGCGCTACCAAACACCGTCCCATAAACTTCACCATACATTTGGCCTCTTTGCCAAACAATTGAGAACAAAGGGAACGGTAAAGACCGTTAGGGGGAAACCCATCCCCCTTGTAAATCCAGAGCTCTGACATCCTCCTCTCAGAACTTGGCTTCCTGCTTTTTGAGGTCTGCTGACGAGCCTTTGCACCAACGCTGCTTCAAACGGACTCCAGTACCATTACAACCGCGCTGATCTTGGTGAAGAAGAATCGTCACAAAACGGAAGAGCCAGCAGGTAAGAGAATAGCGCGGTCGGGATGACCCTCCGAGGTTGGAAGTGAGTGCAGGTTTGGCATTTGTCCTTTGGCTGTATGGAAAAGCACCGCCTGATGCCCGCGAGTACCCCACAACAATACATTGCTTCCTGTAGGAGCAGCACCAACAAAAGACGCACGCTTGCAGGGGGCAGACAGAACAGGAAAGCATGACAGCAATTTCCTGCCTTGTTTTCTTATTTGCCTTTCTTTGCCCCTCTCTTCCGCTAACTTCTTTGACGACATAAGCAGGGAGGTGTACTCCAGGTTCATCCGTTTGCACCTTCTCTTCTGCTCCTCTAATGTGGTGTCATGGAGTGGACTCTCCACAAGGACCTACAGGTCTGCAAAAACGCTTGGCTTCGTATATTGGGAAATTCTATTGGCTTTTAGACACTCGGAGAAAAAGGAGTGTTATGTTGTGGTATGCCCTGTCTCAAAGGAATTATCGAAGAGGAGGACACGGAGAGTGTGTGAAAGAGAGAGAGAGAGAGAGAGAGAGAGAGAGAGAGAGAGAGAGAGAGAGAGAGAGAGAGAGAGAGAGAGAGAGAGAGAGAGAGAGAGAGAGAGAGAGAGAGCGAGAGAGAGAGAGAGAGAGAGAGAGAGAGAGAGGAGCGAGAGAGAGAGGAGCGAGAGAGAGAGAGAGAGAGAGCGAGAGAGAGGGAGAGAAAGAAAGAACGAGAGAGAGAGAGATAGAGAGAGAGAGAGAGAGAGAGAAAAAGAAATAACGATAGAGAGAGAGAGAGAGAGAGAGAGAGAGAGAGAAGAGAGAGAGAGAGACAGAGAGAGAGATAGAGAGAGATAGAGAGAGAGAGAGAGAGAGAGAGAGAGAGAGAGAGAGAGAGAGAGAGAGAGAGAGAGAGAGAGAGAGAGAGAGAGAGAGAGCCATCGATTACAACTCACGTTGAAGAGGTTTTACTCATGCTATAGGACATGACAATGCTAACAGTCTATCCCTACATGTACAACACAAGGCAGACAGTAGAAGATAAACAAAACAACAACAACAACAACAACAACAACAACAACAACAACAACAACAACAACAACAACAACCAATCAAATTATGATCTTCGGTGTTGACCAACTTCTCATCAACACCACTGCACCACACCGACTTAAAAAAATAAAGCCACTTGTGAATACAATAGAAGCCCCCGTTCATGTCCTCAACACACATCTAGCTAAAATGCAACCACTTGCACAGTCAGAACGCCAGACAAACAGGCAGACAGAAACACACACAGGCATAACAAAGTGACACGCAAACAGACATGTTTGCGAACCAGAAACGGTAGAAATAGAATTACAGTGGTATCTGGGATGAAAGGACACCATCGGGACCAGCCAAAAGTGCCCTTACATTGCAGGTGACCTGTAATGACAGGTATATTTTGTTAGAGATAATAGACAAATAGACAACAGAAAGCGTCCTTTAAAGGGAGGTGTCCTCTCATCGAAGGGGCCACACATTGCAGGTGACCTGTCATGCCATGCATATTTCGGTAGAGATAATAGACAAATGGACAACAGAAAGCGTCCTTTAAAGGGAGGTGTCCTCTCATCGAAGGGGCCACACATTGCAGGTGCCAATGTGCATGTTTGTTTGCTAGCGAAGTTCTCCACTTACAAACTCGCCCCCCCCCCCCCCCCCCCCACCACCACCCTCCGCCATGATTGCAAACAGACACAAGATGAAGAAAAAACAAAAGAGAGCGCAGAAGTGTGAAACAAGCCCCCCAGTTTGAGGGTCCCTAATAGGGGGCTAAAGACCGACCACTGGGAGTC
>NC_090251.1:36337152-36347152 GCF_037325665.1 Littorina saxatilis
TGGTAAGGCGTCCGCTCCGTGATCGGGAGGTCGTGGGTTCGAACTCCGGCCGGGTCATACCTAAGACTTTAAAATTGGCAATCTAGTGGCTGCTCCGCCTGGCGTCTGGCATTATGGGGTTAGTACTAGGACTGGTTGGTCCGGTGTCAGAATAATGTGACTGGGTGAGACATGAAGCCTGTGCTGCGACTTCTGTCTTGTGTGTGGCGCACGTTATATGTCAAAGCAGCACCGCCCTGATATGGCCCTTCGTGGTCGGCTGGGCGTTAAACAAACAAACAAACATGTGCAATATTTTTAATTTTTCAACAATGTCTTGAACTGCCTTGTTGTCGACTTTTTGTAGTTATCTTTATGTGATTTTTTTTTTTTTTTTTAGTGATACATACTTTTTTCCATCATAAAAAAGCGGATTAGAATCTTCGTTAAACAACTTTTATGTACTGATCCTTTTGAATTGTAATTACCACAATCCTTTCATTCTCGGTTTGAACACAATGTAAACGTTTCCCCCTCACCATTCTCAAACTCACCTATTTATTGCCTCCTCTCTCCTATTTCAGCATATATATGTTTAAATCAACTTACAGAATAATGCAAAAAATTCATTGCAGTTTTCGCTTTATTCCGCCTTTGTTCATCTTTCCTTAGAATCGTTAAAGATCCCAATTGTAAAAAACACAAAATGAAAGTCGAATCGTTTCATTACATTACATTTACGCCCGTTTTTTGTCCATTTCGATACGAACAAAACCTGACACAAAACATCATTAGCATTACTCTTCCCACTCCATTCTGCCTTCACTGTTTGTGAAAGCCTCCTGGGAATCGTCTTGCCAATGTCTCGCTCTCCGACGTCCATTGCCTCTTCTGCTCTCTCATTATTCTCACCCATCGTCTCCACCCCTCTTGTCTCTGACGTTTCATTTCACCTCCAATGCTACGCCATTTTTCACAATCAATTTTCTGTTTCTTCCTGTCCGCGAATTTTCTAGCTCATTCCTCCCATATCAAGGCTAAAAGCCTCTCCATGCAAAAGATCCATTCAGACGAAAAAGCCATTTATCTTTTAAGGATATTCTTCGACTATCACAATTCCCATTCATTTCCAACAAGTCATTGCTCTGATATCCCAATGTTTTAGGGGGGGTGAGTCTGTTTTTTTCTTTCTTTCTTTCTGGAGCAAGTGCGATCTGTTCTGTTTTCTGGCAGTAGAGGGGACGGGATGGTTGGGCGGAGATGGGGTTGAGGGGAGGGGGGGGGAGGGGGAGATGGGTTGGGGTAAAGTGGTTGAAAGCGGCCAGTAATGCGCAATACATCGTATGATATCTTTATTTTATTTTTTATAAAGCAAGTTATAAAGCACAAAAACAACAGATTCAACACATTCAGATATTAGACGCTGATGCCTATAAGTATTTTCGTCTTTTTGTGGTTAGCAACATATTAATCTGCAGACTTTAGATTCAGAAACATGAAAGGGATCACCACTTACAGAAGAGCAAGACAGACAGACAACTTCTAACCTCTTGGCCAACAAGCAAATCTCTCTTTCTCCTCTGGTCAGTCTGTTCTCGAGCCATTATCATGCAGGCTCTTTGGGGGTCTTGGCTTATCAACTATCTCATCACTATTAGGACAATTTAGCCGGAGCCTGTCTCTCTTAAACTCCGGGCCGATTGGGTCATCTTCAAAGACAGCTGGAAGAAAAGTCTTGTCAGGCACCAACAGGGGTCAAGTGATTGTTGAAGCAGAAAGAGGTAGGTAGTGACGGTGCTCCGCTAGTCAATCAGAGATTTTGAGACTTACAAAGTAGTCCCAGTATGCGAGTAAGGCCCTGAAGCTCTGGGTGTTCTCTAGTGTGTTCAAGAGAATGCTTTGAGGAGAAAGGTTCGCCTTTGGTGAAGATCATCACTCTTAACAAGCAACTCCAGCGAACAAGAGTCCTGATGAGTCTTTCTTTCCACGCAACTACTAACTACTTAGCCCGCGGCTTCTGTGCCGTTCTGATCGCCATTTTCGACCCGTTTGATGTCTGAAGTGACTTTCTGACAGAAGAGTGCAGCGAAGGGAGAGAATGCAAGCAATGATGGCTGATGCTGATATTCGTCAACTTGGACAAGAAAATGTTCGGCGATTTCTTGAACCTAGCTCGTTCAGACAACTTAACCTATTCAGCTAGATCTTTAACCTTTCCCGCCTACACAACCATTAGTGGACTGCTCAGTTCAGGATCGCTAGGTGAAATGGATTCATGAGAAGTGGGTCAGATGTTATGCTACAATGCGAATAACAGCTGCAAACGATGATAGTTAAGTCATTTGAATTTTGTTGTGAACTTTTTTTCTCCATGTGCTTCAGAGAGCGAAAATCTAAAACAGACACTAACGTTCCGAACATTCAGAATAAAATCAAGAATGGTAAGTTACTGGAACGTTTCATTACTGACAAAAGAGAACATTGACATGTACATCAACCCTTAAAAATCTAGCAGACGACAATGTGGTGCGGTTTTGTTGAGCCTTGCTCTTGATTAAACATATAACTTCTGACAAAATATCACGACAAAAGATTACTTTCATGACGTGCCCTTTTAATTCATCATGCTTCCTGTAAAACATACTTTTTTAAAACTATTGTTTTTGCCGTTTGTTTCATTTTCTGAAGAGTCAACGAATCTTTTATCTCCTAAGTAAACTATATTCACAATAAAAACTTACACTTAACCATACCGCGCATTAAAACACAAAATAGTCAGTAGTCAGAAAGCTTCCTACAGTCTGGAAACTCATACAGGTATACAGCCTATTATTTTTTCATTGCCAAACAATGCGGACTATGTTTAGAGGGAGGATCGAGGATTCCTGGCATTCCCTCCCACTACAGTTCCAGCCCGGTCTGGCATGGCATTCTGCAGACCGGCCAATTTGTCCGAGTTGTTTGGCTTCGTAACAAGACCTGCGGCATAGAGCGCTGCCATTTTTACCTGCCCTTGTCAGCTGACACGCCACAGACAACACAATTCCTTCCCTTTGGCGTTGGGGATTACTTCCCTTACCGCCGGTCTGCAGAAGACAATTGTACTATCCATTCGGTTCCAGGGTGTTTGGATTTTCCTGTGGTGCTGGAGAGTTGAAAGTGTCGATTGCTTTCGAAGGATATGTTAAGCAATGTTATGCCAGTGTGCAGAGCGCTTTAATATTGATTGCAATAATTATGTTCCCTTCTTTAGGTCGTTCTAACAAGCATCTGTCACTTGGTGGACATAGGTTCTTGATCAGTACTATATTTTTTAAAGACTAAATTAAACAAACAGCTGGACTTTTTTTAAATTCTAATATCATCTAAATCCAAAGTTCAATTTGATTTTTGCATTCAAATACAACGTCAAACAAAACCCCGTTCTAGTGGGTAAAACTAAACCGAACCATTAAGAAGCAACCAAAAGTGAGTCTCTGCAAAGTAGCATCAGAAGAGAGTCCTTAAAAAACTCGGTTCGCCAAAACATTTCTACTTCAAACAAACAGCCCCACTGGTCCAAGAACAGCACAACAGCAGAAGCAGGAGGCAGAAGCCAGGCCTATTTTCCTTGGCCAGAGTTCCACAGCAGCCAGTGTGCCCATCTCCAGCTAGAGAAGGACCAGGGGGAACTCATCTAGCCATTGTTTGCAGAGACAACACACCGGACACTCGCCTCATGCCCGCATTGTTATGGCTGGCCTCCTGTTGCAGAACAGGTGGACAGCGGGATGGCTAGCATATGACTCGCTAATCAAGGTAATGAGGCCGTAGACAGACCGTGACGGGGAGGGAAGATAATGAGAGCGAGGAAGAAGAGACGGAAACACTGGTTGGATGCGTCGGCTGATCAGGTAATTAATGACATTGTTTTCGCACTTGGAGGTCTTCACGGTCTTCTGTCTTGTTATCGTTCTCAACTTCATGCGCACGCGTAGGGAGAGTGGCTCATGAGATGTTAAAATCTGAAGTTCGTAGTGAGTGCTGAATTTTCACCCTATGCCGCCCCCCCCCCCCCCCCCTTGTTACTTTTTACATATTGTTTGTATTTCGCCTTCAGGGTTATCATTACATACGCGATTTTAAAACTGTTCGAACCATTATTTTCAAACTCAGTCGGAACGAACAGCTGTAAGTGCGAGAAAGCAGATTCAAAGCGTGTGTTGTTTTAACGCGACAGCAAGCTTGTTTAAATGGCAAAGAAATGACTTTTCGCACAAAAGACTGAAGCACAGGATAACACTACAAAAATAACGCTCTTTAAAAAAAAAAAATCAGAAAAAAGAAGAAAGAAAGGAAGAAGGAAAAACAAACAAACAAACAAACAAACAAACCATCAACCAGCCCATCAACCAGCCCATCAACCAATAAAACGTGCAGTCAAGAAATGAACGTTGGATTCTCTGGTCAAAGTGTGTGCACAGGGTAATTGTGTGTGTGGATGCAGTCACAGTGTTCTACCAAACAACATCAACAACACAGACAGCAACGTAAAATAGGAGGTTGCAAAGCAAAAAGGGGATTGGAATTGGGACTTACCTGGAAGCTGCAAAGATGGTTTGGCTCCTGGACTTGAAGACGTCTCTCTTGAGTCCTGAAATCAGAACGAGACATTTTAAGAAAACGTACGTATTATACTGTCTTCTTCTGCATTCAGTACTTAATTGTGTATCAACATTTACTGTACTGACATATAATTAAGGCATACTTATAACTGCAAGACAACACATGTGGCAACATAACATCTACGGAATAAAAAATAATAAATAAAAAGACAATCAAAAGGGAAAGATGAAGTACAGCTAATGAATTGTATTTCCCCCCATCGGATAGACGAATGCCAAAAGTCTTTTCAGACGTGTTTAAACGAATTCCATGCACGATGATCAGGTTAAGAAAGATACACACTTGAAGAGAACTCTTTGATTGTGTGTGATGTGAAAAGCATAATATAGTCAGCATACAAAGTAATTCTTTACGAGCATGTTTTATTTTTTTTCGCCGTGGACGACATAAAAGAAAGTATTCCAGAAATAGTAAAAGAAGAACCCACACAAAGACTAAAAGTAAGTGCGTAGACAAATTGACAGAGGTCTAAAAGATCACAACAGCTACACCCAGTCAGCAGCCGCTTAGCAAAAGGGTAACAGCAAAGGGACAGCAAAAATCCTTGCCAAGCTGTCAAGATTATTCTACAGCAATCTGCACACGCAGAAATATTGCCAAAGTAAAAATCTCAGCGGAAAAAAATGTTATGATCGAAGCAGACAACTTCAGACCGAGAGCCTGAGGCCGCGAGATGTATTTATCGAGTTTGTCGAAACATGGATGACATGAATGTCCGCCACTCCTCCTTTTCCCCTTATCTTCTTCTGTTTGTCTCCCCTTTTCTGGGAGTTCTGTCTTTTTCTGCTTTGCCTGCGAGAGTTGTTTGTCTCTGTCTGTCCTTATCCATCTTTCTTTCTTTCGTTTTGTTCAGTCTCTTTCTCTCTTTTTCTTTCTGTTCTTTCTTTCTTTCTTTCTTTCTTTCTTTCTCTCTATCTTTCTTTCCTTCTTTCTTTCTTTCTCCCGTCCTCTCTCTCTCTCCCTCTCTCTTTCATTCCCTCTCTCTCCCAATACCCTCTCCTACAACTTCACCCCTTCTCCTTCATTTACCCCAGCATCTCCCCCCTCCCCTCCACCAGCCACCTTCCCCCCCCCCCCAACCAACACCACCACCACCGTCACCACCACTTACTCTCACCCCCACCCCTCCCCACCCCACCCCATTTCTTGTGATTCCTCTGTCCTTTTCCTGATGGTTTGGCCAGCATCAAGCCATTGCTGTCCCGCCAGCGGAACCGTCCCTTTCACTTTCAACTTGACTGCCTTCGGATGGAGGGTCGCTGGGCGCCAGAAAGGACCCACTGAGTCATCGCGACAACCAGGCTTTTGGCCCTCCACAAACTTGTGAACATTGTGGCTGATGGGACAGTGCCAGCAAAGTCAAGGGAAAAAAGGAAAGATAGAAAGAAAGGAGAAAGGAGAAAAAATGTGAAGGGGGGGGGGGGGGTGGTTGAAGGTTTTTGGTCTTCTGGAAACGTGTGTCCGGCATGGCTAAAAGGGTCAATGAAAGTGAAGTAAAGAAGAAGAAGAAAGAAAAAAAAAAGGGGGGGGGGGGGTGGTGGTCAGCCTAGGATGGGTGAAGGGTGGGGTGAACGTACGGTGATTTTCTCCCCTAAAACGGAAAATAAACAGAAAATTCACCCCCTTCCTCCTAACAACCCAGGTTTAGAAACTTGTGGCTACTGTGTACTGTGGCCAAAAGGACAGTTTGAGCAATTTCAAAGGGGGGTGGGGGGTGGGGGGAGTTTGGGGGGTAGGGATTGGAAGTGCACAGGGATGAGGATGCTCTTCTTCTACGAAAGCAAACGCAATCTCTATCACGTCCCCAGCGCCCCCCCCCCCCCCCACCCCACCCCCCTCTGGCCCAAACCCCTCGCCAACCCTAACCCCACAATTGTATAAGACAGACACTCGAGGTAGCAGATATTGTGCTTGACATTTAGAGGTGTCTACTTCTTGAAACCCATCACAAAGGCCACGTATGCACCTTGTGGCGCGCTTTGTAACAGCTCAAATGTGACTTCTCTTCAAAAAGCAACAGTTACCACGGGTTTCAGTAAGTTTCTTCAAGACAAACCTCGATTGGCACTGACCGTAATCTACGTCAAAACTAAGCACTGTGAGTAGTTTTTCTTTAAAACAAATGTAGTGATTTGTTTCCTTGTCCCGTTACGAATCTTATCGTTCCAGCAAAATATGCTAAAGAACTCTTCAGAATTTTGTTTGTTTGTTTGTTTGCTTAACGCCCAGCCGACCACGAAGGGCCATATCAGGGCGGTGCTGCTGTGACATTTAACGTGCGACACACACAAGACAGAAGTCGCAGCACAGGCTTCATGTCTCACCCAGTCACATTATTCTGACACCGGACCAACCAGTCCTAGCACTAACCCCATAATGCCAGACGCCAGGCGGAGCAGCCACTAGATTGCCAATTTTAAAGTCTTAGGTATGACCCGGCCGGGGTTCGAACCCACGACCTCCCGATCACGGGGCGGACGCCTTACCACTAGGCCAACCGTGCCGGTCTCTTAAGAATGAGGTGTTGGCATGGAACTCAGTTGCAATCGTTGATCAGACGACAGAATGGTTAATATGCACTAATCAAGAAAAGACAATGACTTTATATAAATGCTGGTATTTCTTTTCTGGTGTTTTACAGTATAAGAGTGATATATATGTAATACAGAAGCAGTAAGTTGTGATAACAAAAAAGTCCAGCTAACAAACATGAAACCAAGGCCTCAAGGTTTTGGCATTGTGTCAGATTCGAAGCAAAGATTGAAAAGAGAAGAGAAAAATCGACAGACACTGACGAAGCAGCACAGCCAAAGACAGTCAGAAAGAAAACTGAGACAAAACCGCGATCTCTTTTTAGCCAAAAGACAGACAGAGAAGTACAAATCTACAGACAAAACCGCGATCTCTTTTTAGCCAAAAGACAGACAGAGAAGTACAAATCTACAGACAAAACCGCGATCTCTTTTTAGCCAAAAGACAGACAGAGAAGTACAAATCTACAGACAAAACCCCAAAAGTCTCTTTTCAGTGAAGAAACTAGGAGAAAGGTGAAGTGAAAATCAACAGGCACAGACAAAAGCAGTGTCCTTTCACGACCAACACAGGGCACAGAAAGAGACAGAAAAGCGAAGTGAGGTTGAACAGGCACACGCAAGACCAAAGTCTTGTCCCTCCAATGTCCCCCCTTTTCTCAAATAAGAAATAAGGACAAGCACCACTCAGACGGAAAAACATCCTCACATTTCTCTCGCCCTCGTCAAAACCCGGTGCCGATCGAGACAGACTGGAACACACTCCACCAGAGCATGCAAGAAAACGAAAGCAAAGACAAACACAAATCTTCTTTCAAAAACTTTTCTTCTATCCACGATTCCGAAAAGACTTTAAAACTCGCGCAGAAGCACAGAGGTTCGCCGCTGTTTGTCAGCACCTCTTTTCTATTAAATATACTTCATTTTTTCGGGGGAGTTTTGTCTGAACTTTGCACAAAGACATTTTGAATACTTCTCCTCCACCCTTCCTCCACCTACCCACCTCCCGCCCTTTTTCACTAAAAAGTATCCTTTCTTTCTTGTCGTGAAAGAGCATGCCCCATAAAACTGAACTAGGGTCAGACAAATTCTTTACTCTCATATCCCCAGCTTATGTTCCTGTTTTACCTCATCCACCCCATTCTTCTTCCTGCACAAAATGTTAATTTCCCTTACAATAAAATGTAAAGGAAAAATCTGTTCTGTCATTTTTTTTTTATAGCTTCTGGTTTTTTTTTAATAGCTTTTATAGCTTTGCCTCCTCCACCATCACTTACTATTTTCTGAAACCAGGTCAGAAAATGTCTTCTCTGCTTTTTTCAAGAACCGTCTCTAGAATTCTCTCATAGAGTCTGTGTCTGGCCTCATTCACCTTCTTTCTCCTAAATTGTTATTTCAATGAAAACAAAATGTCACCAAAGAACGTTTCTCTTATTGTTCTACCTTCTGTCCCTCTTGATGCCTCCTCCTGCCACCTTCCCCTCACAGTCACATTTTTTCCTCCTCGGACAACAAAATACTTACTCGACAGGCATCAAGACCCTCCTCACCCCTCGCTCCACTACCCCTCACAGTTAAACGTGTTTCCTCCTTGAAAAACACAATATTTAGTCGACAGGCATCAAGAGCCAACTCCCCCTCCCTCCAATCCCCTCACATTCAAACTTTTTTCCTCCTTCCACAACGAAATATTTAGTCGACATACATCTGGAACCACCTTTCCCCCTCCCTGCCTTCACATTGAAGCTTTCTGTTGCTCCTTCGACAACAAAATACTTAGTCGATAGACCTCAAGCGCCTTCAGCAGAGTCACCAATTTAACACCATCTTCACCTTTCTCGCCCTTTTCGCGCAGATGAGAGAGAACAGGCATCTCCAACAAGTTCCAGCGGGACATACATCTCCACAGGCCTTCTGGAGTCGTTCTCAACAATGCCTTGTGACTGGTGCCCACACATACACTGCATTGGGAAGGGAAAGGAAAAGAGGGAGGGAGGGAGGGAGGGAGGGAGGGAAGGAGGGAGGGGTGGAGGGCAAAGACATGGGAGAGAGGGAGGTTGGGAGAGGGGTTTGGAGGTGGGGGTGGTACTGGAAGGGGGAGGGATTGAGGGGCAGCGAAGAGGGTGATGATGGCAGTAACAATGTCTTCAGAAAGTTTGGGTAAGTTGCGAAAAAGCAGGAAAAAGGAGAAAAAAAGAAGAAGCAAAAGAAACAAGAAGAAAAAAGTGAGAATAGTTGTGATAAGGGGGGAGGGAAGGGTGTGGGTTGGGGGGGGGAGCAACAAGGTCTGAGCTAGGCGTCAAGGGGGTGATGTCCAAAAAAGCGAGAGGACCAGTGGTGCAAGCGAAAAGAAAGAGAGTCAGAGGGGTAGGGAGAGAAAAAGGACAGTGGGGCGCAACAGAAAAAGCATCTTGGAGGAAGGAGGTGAGGGGAAAAGTGTCCGGGAGTAGGGGGAGGGGGGGTAGAAGAAAGGGTTCTGGAAGGGGGGTTCCGAAATATTGGGACTGGTGGTTGGCGATTGTGTGACGAGCCGTCTTTTCTCCCATTAGTGTCAGAAGGGGAAGAGAGAAGCCGCTACAGCCGAGATGTCTTGGGCTCGGGGAGAAAATCTATAGTAACATCCCAAGAAAATGGGGCCTGATGAAAGGAAATAAAAGCCAAATCTGGCGCAGGAAATGGAACGCGTGGCGCGACTTTCGAGGTCTGCAAACAACAATTGTCAGCCGAGGGACGGGTCCAAAGTTTGTTCCATTATATCGCCCCAACGCAGCTCCTGCGGCGGAATGCAATATTGAAAGAGACCACAAAGAAATCTCGGCAGCGTG
>NC_090251.1:36349652-36372152 GCF_037325665.1 Littorina saxatilis
GTTGCGTCTGTCTCCATAATGAACTTGAAACCTTTAAACTCCCACCCCCTAATCTCGCGTCCTTGAGTGGGAAAAAAGGTTAGCAGGAAGCAAGAATAATGTCTTTGTGGAAACTTTTACAACAGAAGTATATAAAAATTATACGATTTCGGAACCGGAATTTCCCGGGTTTTCGACAGTTTTAGTTTGAAAATACCGGAGAAGAAATTGTTAACGTGTCATGTGTGCGGAATTTGACTGCACTGTACAGCCCCCCCCCCCCCCCCCCCGATTAAAATCAAGTTATCAAATTGATTCAATAGGTCACTATACCTTTGCTTAACTGGTCACGGGTAATTAACAACAGATTATTTATGTATTTATTTATTTATTGATCATTTATTTATTTTTTTATTTATCTTTTTATTTGTTTTAATTTTTTTTAAGGGCGGTTCAGACAACGAATGCCATATATTACCTTGCGAGTTTTGTGGAAAGTGAACTCCGTTAAAGATTTCTTGTCGTTGAACAGCTCCATCATTTTGAAGCAAAAGTTCAAATTCGAAAGAAAAAATATGTTCCCGATAAGAAAAAGGAAGAAGAAACTGCAGAGAACAGAGATGGGAAGACAAAAACATTGTTCTTGTCTTTGTGATATGCAAGAATGAGCGGAGAAAATTGGCTGCCTTCCGCGTGAACTCAAGAGGGACGCAGATTGATAATGAATATTCCCCGTGAAGATGCAAGACACTTCATCAAACATTTCAAACAGATCCAAAATGAAACATTAATCTTTTCAGATAAAAATTTGGCGGTTCCATCGTCAAAAATGAGAGAAAAAACCCTATGTTTTTAGGAAACAACGGATACAACAAGAACAACGTGATGTGCTAAATATAACTAGAGGAGAGAGAGAGAGAGAGAGAGAGAGAGAGAGAGAGAGAGAGAGAGAGAGAGAGAGAGAGAGAGAGAGAGAGACAGACAGACAGACAGACAGACAGACAGAAACAGATAGAGAGAGAAAGAGAGAGATAAAAAAAGAGAGAGAGACATACACACAGGCAGAGACAGATATAGAGAGACAGTGAAAGATGATGATAATAATTAGTTTTAACGTCCTCTTAGAACCAATTGGCCTATCTTGGGACAGGTAGAGTTGATATGCTTTATGGGGGGACAGGACACTGGACAGACATGCAAACAGAGAACACATAATTTATGATCGTGTTATAGATCTGGAAGTCTGTTGTTGCGATATTTCAAAATGGGGATTTAAGCAGAGAAAGAAAGAGACAGAGAAAGAGAGAGACAGAAACAGAAAGAGGAGGAGGATGCAGATCATGATGATGGTACTAAGGTTCATTTCCGCGTGTAAAAATAATTTCGCGGAGTCTTCAGAAGCAGAAAGAGAAAGAACAATTCTCTTTTCTTATTATTTCTTTCACCACCACTCCCTAAACCAAACAAACACCTCAATACTTGTGAATCAGATATTTCATGAAACGCCTGGGAATTCTGAATTTGTTTATGTACGGCACACAATCTCATGCACTTTTCTCACATACGAACAAGAAGACTCACAACTCATTGTGAAGCAAGCAGACGGCCTTTCTGAATCTTACAGAGCATACTACCCTATCATAAATCTGATTTCGGCATTCTTCTCGTGTTTGTGTAAAGAAAGAAAGAAAGAAAGAAAGAAAGAAAGAAAGACAGAAAGACAGAAAGACAGAAAGAAAGAAAGATGATTAAAGGATATAAGGAAATATAAAAGCAGAACAGCTAACAAACACAATCACAAACACACGCACGCACACACACACACACACACACACACACACGCGCACACACACACACACAAACACACACACACACACACCTACACACACACACAAACACACACACTCACCTACACACACACACACACTCACCTACACACACACACACACGCACACACACACACACACACACTCACCCACACACACACACACACACACACACACACACTCACCCTCTGAACCCCCCCCCCCCACCCCCATCAACATCCACAAAAGAAACAACAAAAAAGCCCTCGGTATAAAAGGCAGACTTTTCTGATTGTCAAAGAATGAGTGTGCACAAACAAATTGTGATGACACGATAGCGAGCACCACCCCCCCCCCCCCCTCAAGCGTTATCAAAGTGTCGGGCTTTTAGGGGAACAAGGGGGAAGAAAGCTGACACACACAACCACGATAGCACATACATGGATGTTTTGTTAGAGAATGTTGATTGCTAAGATTCTTTTCACGCCCCCGTGTACATTAATCTACTGGTTAGGACTGTCATCGCACTCAATGTAGTTGGCATGATGTGGCTCACCACTGAACTAATATCAAAGAGCTTACCCTAAGTTTGCTAATATCAACCACCAACTCCGTAGATGACAAAACTGTTTTTTGTTTTGTTGTTTCTAGTGTTGAGAACCCACAGGGTAATGCGAGACCAATTCAGCATCGATCTTATTTTCTGTTTTGTTCTCTTGAACGAAAAACCCACCTACTAACGTATCAAACTGAAAGGAAGATGGTTCCTTAAAAACTCCGATTCTTTAATACTGTCGGTGAGATGACAAAATTAATTCATTATAATTATATGGCAGAATCATGCAAACTGTTAACAAATATAAATGCTAAGAGTAATTTAGTATATATATATAGACACTGTACTTTGCACGGTAAATAGATCTTCCAACATTGCTTTGGTTTTGTTGTAGAAAAATGTCAGCCAGTATAGCTATCGCTTGAAATGGATGGTGGCAGTCGTATATAATAAATACAAGACGTATGTAACATGCAAGACTGGCTTCAGCCGATGCATCAGCAAAGACTGAACAAAACGCAATGTTTTTGTTGGGCATTATCTCAGAATGGGGTAGGAAGAGCAGAGAAAAGGTCTCACGATGCGGAGAGCAGTATTGAAAAGATTTCATTGGACAGAAATGTGAGACTAGATAGAAAGCCCTTCCCCATGCTAGGTTAGAGAACGGCATTGTTACTGACGATTTTTTCCTTTTCTTTTTCATCTCCCTTTTGCTGTTTTGGTTGTGTGATGCCACGCCATTCTGTTGCCAGAAAACCCCGTTTCTTTATAATGCGTCCCTCCGTGATGCATTATGATTAAAAAACCCAGATACCACGTCAATGGTATTCTCTCAGTCTCTCAGTCTTTCTATATGTCTCTGTCTCTGTCTCTCTCTCAGTGTGTCTCTCTGTGTCTCTCCCCCCTCCCCCATCAGTGTTAGTTTTATACACTTTCTATCAGATGCGGCTGTGCCGTAGGAGAAAGCAGTGTAAGAAATAACAATTCACTGACGCTTTATGGCTGCGGTTCGTAATAGAATTCCACTTCTATCAGAAACAAACAGTCCCGGGGTGTGGGTTATGGATCTCATTTTAGTGTGTATGTGTGCGAGTTGATATTATTCCAGACTTTCAATTCTTTTTGTTTGAGCGGTGATAAGACAGAAGCCATGGAAACCAACAAAAAAGTTGAAAAATGGCTGATCCCGTGATAGCAGAAACAATCAAAAGATGTTTTCTTTCTTTCTTCGTTTTGGTCTGTGGCTGAGAAATCAAGCCAAAACGCGAGATGATGGAAAACAAAGGCACAGACTGGAACATCGAAAGCAGACACGATATAAACAACAGACGGTAGAAAGTAGAAAACCTTAGACACGAGCAACAAGCAAAACTAACCAACAACAGAGATTATTATGGTAAGAAAGCGGATGCAATCTCAAGCCAAACTTGAACACATGGTTGGTGCAGAATCGAGCTGAACGTACAATAATTAACAATGGTGTGATAACTGTGGTGATACTCGCAGCAGCCGCACCCGTGCCAGCGACACAAACAGAAAAACAACAACAAAAACAGTTATGATTATGAGACTGGTGACAGTGGCTGACCCCCCAACACCACCACGATGCCGCTCCCTCCGCCTTTTTCCATCACCAAAAGGTAGTCAAAGAGTAATCAAAGGAGCAGTGACTTGGAGTCGCGAAAGAATTTAACTTCCAAAAGTGAGAAAAAGGTCCGTACTGCCAAAAAGACAAGAGAGACAAAATCAAGAACCATCTACACAAATCTCAAGCAGGTCCGCACATGGCCACGTTAGCCGAATGTGCACGACAAAAAGTCAGAGCATCAACTCTCAGGGCGATGGAAAGACAGAACTCGAACAACAAACAAGAGGAATAGAAGAGAGAGGGACAAGAAGAGCAGCAGAGCATCCACGGAGCTAAGTCAAATCAGCACACATGGCCCCATCAGACTGCTGGCAAGAGTACGTCAACTCTCAAGGCGACGGAAAGACACAACTCGAGCAACTACAAAAGTGAGGAAGAGAGAAGGACAAGAAGAGCTACAGCAGCATCCACAGAGCTGAGTCAAATCAGCACACATGGCCCCATCAGCCTGCTGTGCACGACAAAAAGTCAGAGCGTCAACTTCTCAGGGCGACGGACAGACACCTTGAACAACTGACGAGAGAGAGAGGAAGAGAGAGGGACAAGCCCAGCAGAGCATCCACAGAGCTGAGTCAAATCAGCACACATGGCCCCATCAGACTGCTGGCAAGGGGCAGCTCACTGTGCGCGGGTCACGCCGTGTCAAGAGGGTCCACTTCAGCCTGATGACCCCGGCTGATTGTGGCCTAAAGCGCCAGTCATACGGCCGACACTCACTCCTTTTCCAGCTTCTGTGAACCTCGTCGAAAAAAGACATGATGCTTGGGGAGCTACATAGAATTACGTGAGGGTGAAACTAGACTCGTAAGGTTAGCGGAGACTGCATCTTTTGTAGCTGACGAATTAAATTACTACACTAAAGCTCAGCTCTAAAGAAAAGCTCAGAAAGTTTGACTGATTATAAAGAAGCTGAATTCAAAACGTTTTGCTGAAGTTACAATGTCACGTTTGCTATTGAAGAAAGAGGCAAACGCCCGTTATTATGCGTCATATTTATAAGAGCACACACACACACACACACACACACACACATACCTAAAGTGTGGATGGTTACCTAAGAGGCGGCACTGGGTGTAGTGCCTTTCTAGTGCACTTGCACTACAACAGCACTGGGTGCAGTACTCGCTCCGGCATCGAAGAATTTTGCACTAAAAAATGCACAAAATTTGACCTATTTCGTCGCCTATAGAGGACGGAAAGAATGTCATTTTGAACATTGTTATGACATTCTTTCCGTCAAAAAAGTCAATTTAACGGTGTTAAATGAAGCGACCATCCACACAATTAGGTTGTCATCCAGAGTTTAGGTTGCCATCCACGTGTGGATGGTTGCCTTATGGTGATTTAGGCAACCAAACCTGTGGAAACGGGGGTACACACACACACACACACACACACACAGGTACACACACACACAAACACACACACACACACACACACACACACACACACACACACTATGCAAACTCGGAGGTCTAGCTAACCGCGGTTAACGTCAGAGATGAAGGCTCACATTCAAGTGCTGACTTGAAACCCTCGGATACACTGCGACTCCGTTGTGTGACATCTAGATACATGTAGAAGGTGTCGCCAACTGTTCTCCTAACTACATACAGTCTTGGGACGCATGTGGCTGGTGTGTGTGTGTGTGTGTGTTTGTGTGTGTGTGTGTGTGTGTGTGTGTGTGTGTGTGTGTGTGTGTGTGTGTGTGTGTGTGTGTGTGTGTGTAATGTCTCAGATCGGTTATCTAGATAATTAATTAACTTGGTATATTATTGACTTTGCTGCGGGTATGATTTTCTGGTTCAAACAATGAATTTTAATGCGTTACACGGCTTGTTTTGTGACTGGACAAATTTAAAAAAAATCGCTGTCTAATTCGCTGGTGCTTTACAGGGAGGAGGCCGGGGAGTGCGTCGACGGTTGCCACACTGAATGGTCTCATTTACATAATTATTCTGAATGAAGCGAGAACCAGAAAGGCTTGAAGTGGCGCGCTATTTTAGGCAGGGTGTGGTTATGGACATGCCCCTCTCCAATAATAACATCCCCTCCCCCGCCGCCCCTTCTCCCCTCTCAACTCATCCGTTTTCCCCAGTTACACTGTTTTTGGCAACATCTGTATCCTTATTGGTCATTATTACGAGATGATTCAACGGTTTTTTTTTCTGTTTTTTTTTCTGTGTATTTTTGTGTCTTTTCTTCGCTCTGTTCTGTTTTTGTCATTGGTTTTCTTATTTTTTCCTTCCCTTCTGCTTCATTTTTCTGTCTATTGATATGCGACCTCACTCGATCTTTCCAGACAAACACGCTTAGTTACCTTTCGCCAAGTTTCTTCTACTGAATATGTGCACAGGCGTCATACATTAAGTTTTGATTGGCCCGCTGAACTAAAAAATCATAAAAAAGAAGAAAGAAAAAAAATAAAGTTATGACACTGACAGGAATATTCTAGGCAACGCAAGGCAATCCTACAGTGACATCAGCAAATTACATACACGTGGCCTGCCTTCCTTTCTAGAAAAAAAGCAAACCTCAAAACAAATCCTGCCCCGCTAAAACAAAAAACCTTTAAAGATAACCGCATCTCTTTTCTTTTCCAACCGATTTTTCTTTCTTTTTTAGTTTGTTCCACGTGCCTCGTTTTGTCTGTTCCCCCTTTTTTTTTTAATTTTGTGTTTTGGGGAGGGGACTGTTTGTTATCT
The DNA here is from genome assembly GCF_037325665.1 of Littorina saxatilis. Lineage (NCBI taxonomy): Eukaryota > Metazoa > Mollusca > Gastropoda > Littorinimorpha > Littorinidae > Littorina > Littorina saxatilis. The sequence goes on from NC_090251.1 coordinate 36,356,346, forward strand.
CCATTTTCTCATTTTCCGTGCCTGGGTGCCGTTTGCCTCAACAAAACCAAGTTTAGAGGGATGACTTCCTGCTCCAAGTAAAGCCATTGTACGAAATTAGGCTGAGAGAATCTTCTTGACATTCTACTCGCTTCGACGTTTAGGTGACGGGGAGCGGGCGGTTGTTAAAACGGAGTCCTCATTGGAAGAAAGAGACCACGTGACAACAGTCAAGGAGGAGATAGGGGGTGGGGTAGGGGGTGAGGCCAGGGAGATAATCCCCAAGGAATTCTCCCATGCCAGAAGACAGACACTTTCTAACAAGAACACTCCCATGTGGGCTTGTTTTGAGAGGTGTATGATTTTTGATTTACGGGAAATAAATTGCACTGAGAACGCCGGTGACTGCTTTTATTGTCGCAGGAAAAAAACGATAACGGATATTTCCATCTGTTTCTTAATCTGAGAACAAATGAGGCGAATCTGGGCATTCCCCGGAACCGTACATAATTATGCAAACAATCAAAGGCGTGAATAAACGTACATTTTGTAAGCAAACACATTCGTTTTCCTGAACGAACAATTTGAAGACAAAAACAACCATTCCGTCTTTCACACGCCGCATTCGCAGAAATCAGAGTGTCCAGCAACAATACAAAAACAAAATCCGTGAAACGCTTTCCAGATTTCTCATTTCGGTATATTATTTTCAGTTGCGGGCCCTGGGGAACTCATTGTTGCGGAAGGAAGGAAAACACGGGCACCTGGGCAGGCGAACCACGCAACAGCTGCGCGCATGTGCAGTCATTGGGCAAGTGGAATGAGGATTGCAGAGTCTGTGGAGTAAAATAATTGTCAGGGCGCTTTTTCAGCCCTGCGTTCCCCAGCCCTTTATTGTTCGCACGTGCTTCCGCAGAGGGAGTGTCTTTCGCCAGGGTGTTGCTTCTCTGCGTTGGTCGTTAGCTATTGTCGTTTGAGAATGACGTAAGCTAATGATGTAAATACTGTGCTACACACGCAGATATTCGACTGTGTAATTGTTAAAACGCAAGAGCACACTCTCAGAGAAGTCCACACGCATGCGTTTACGTACAAAAACACGGCTTTCTTTGAAACAAAAAGACTACTTAGTGTCCATTTCAGAATGCAAAAAATTGAAATTAAAAAGGATAATTCTTTTGGAATTTGAGCTGACAAAAATGGTCTCAAAGTAAACACTTTCCTAATTTCAACAAATCAAAAATTGAAGAGAGTAATGTCTTACGGTAGCTCAGAAAAGTGTTTTTGCCTCGTGCCCGAAGGAGTAGGCCCTAGACGTAGAGGTTACATGCCGAGTCTCAGTGATTATTAAAAATAATGGTCGAAGTTGGCGGATCATGAAAAATGCGAGCTTCAGCGAGCTTTTTCATGACCGCGAACTGAGACCATTAATTTTAATAATTACTGGGACGAGGTGTGTAACCTCTTTATTCCTCCTTTCTTCAGTTATTCAAAGAAAACAGGAGTTTTTGTGCGAAAGTTTGATCGAATCCGAATCACTCAACCAGTCAACCTGCGCAGGCGATCGATTAATGCGCGGTTGTATAGTTCCGTGCAAATCATTCCATTCTGTTAACACTTCTTGTCAGTTTTCCTGTTTTGGACTAAAATCAAGTACACAGATATGCTGTTATTCTGCTGTGGCGGTAAAGGCAGATATTGTGTGTTCTGTTTATGTTTTAGTATCGCTTAGGATAATGTTCTTTCGTCAAATGGGACTAGCAGAGGAACTTTTGCACCCGTGTTCCAACGTTAATTACTGTATGAAGTTCAGTTTTCTGGGGAAAATAGTGTATGAAACCGCTTTATGTTGTTTAAATTGATGAGATGTGTGCATTTGGTTGCGTGTGATCTGTTTATAAAATGAAATATTGTTGAAAACTGACCGTCGGATTGCAGTCAGTGTTGTCGAAGAAACTGCGTTAAAAGAAGGGGAACTACTCTTGTCGCGAGAGTATGAGTTGGGAATTTGCTTGTGATGAACGGTTTGTGCACGGCAGATCTAGATTCAGAAAACAACCGAACTCATGGATTTTATATGGAGATTCATGTGTTCGGGCCTGTAGTTGTTAATTTAAATGCGGTATGTTTGTATTGTTTGCTCCAGAAATGTATACTTCGTACATTAGAGCGTTCGGAACTTTTCAGTCGCAAAAGTAGTACCGAAACAGAACAGCTTCTCAACCCATTGCACTATCGAGGATTCAGGCTGTTGCTGGCTCGTTATTTGTTTGGTTGCTGGGTCATTATCGAAAAATAACTAGCTCTACAAGTTTACAGAGGTAAAGAAGCAGAGGGGGGAATAAAAAAACATACACATTTGGAAGTAGTTGAAGCTCACAGCTTTTTTGTTTCTGCATTACAAAAGAGAATATAAACACTTGTCAAAAACAGTAAAAGTTCACTGTTCATCAGTTTTGCTTGGGAAATTACTCCTTTTTGAATTTTTTTTTTTTTTTAGTGATTCTGAGTTATAGAGAAAGATAAGGATTCAGTGAAAAACAGTGCAAGGTTCTAATGAAAATATAATGAGAAATGAAAATAGATTAATTTAGGGGAAAACAGTGCAAGGTCATAACGAAAATAGAAACAGCTGGAGGAAACAGTTAAATTAAAATGCAATGTACTTCACTATTTTTTTTCTTTTCTAAATCGTAATGGGAGGGGAAAAGGTAAGAGGAAGGGACTGACACAGCTAGCTAAAGTGCCTCTTCTTTTGTGTGGAAAGAGAGAAACCTATTCTTAATCCAGATGTTGTTTTTGTGTGCAGAGAAAGGCTGGAAAGAGAACCCAAACTTAGCAGACGATTTCTTTTATCTGGTCTCCTGTTGCGTTACTGTTGTGTCGGCGTCTTTAATGAGATGGGGAGGGACAGGGGGAGGGTCAATTAAGGTTTGTGTAAACCCCCGTTACGTTTGTGTCACGTGAGTTTCATTTCTTGGCTTTTGCTGGTTGCTTTCTGTGGTATTTCTAGTTTAATTGTCGAGTTGTGTTGTTGAAGTTGTCAGATGAGTGTGTGCATGAGTGTGCGTGCGTGCGTGCATGCGTGCGTATATATATATAAAATTATATATATCTAGATATGTGTGTGTGTGTGTTTGTTTGAGTGTGTGTTTGTGTGTGTGTACGTGCGTGCGTGCGTACTAATGACTTAGTTCTTTATCTCCCTTTCTTTTTGTTCTTTTGATGTAGATAAATAGACAGCCAGAGACTAAAAATGAGAGAGAGAGAGAGAGAGAGAGAGAGAGAGAGAGAGAGAGAGAGAGAGAGAGAGCGAGAGAGAGAGAGAGAGAGAGAGAGAGAGAGAGAGAGAGAGAGAGAGAGAGAGAGAGAGAGAGAGAGAGAGAGAGAGAGAGAGAGAGATGTCGAAGTGGGTTAAACCCACAACTACAAAGAATGGGAAAACAATGTGTTCGTTATTGGGCGTGCTTTGACTTAACATCATCGGACTTATCAGGCTCACGCGATAAGAACACAGGAAGTGTCATTATTCGCGATAAACAAAATTAGCCACTGGGAGGAAACAGTACCCCACTACACAAAAGCAGATCTTTTTGTGCCATGATGTCATAATCATCACTTCCGTTCATGTCCGTCTTTCAGAACGTATCTGTGACTCACTCTAGCGCCAAATAAACGGGGCTTTCTTTTGCTTTACTTTTTGCACTGCAGACAAAAACAGAACATTTTTTCTATGTCCTTTCTAATATTTGGCAATGCAGATTGTACGTGATGAACCACAATCTACTTTCTCTGGAAACAGAATAACCCCCCCCCCCCTCAGCAACAACAAAAAAACTAAATAAAATTATTGTTAACACACGGTTTTCTGTGACGCAAATCTTACTTAATTCAATGGATCAGCAGACTTCGTAAACACACAGCTCTAAAACAAAAGATGTTTTGTTAAATTCAGTTTTGTGGAAGTTAGGTTGCTACAAGAAGACACAAGACTGATAATTACGAATCTAATCAACTGTCATACTTCCAGTACAGACAATGATGAAAATTATCTTGAAATAATGCATTTGTCTCCAGCGCTCATTAAGAACTAATTACGGCAAGAAGATAAGTCTTGCATTGAAACCCGAAATCTTGATGGCCAAATTCCTTGCAGCTGACGCCCTAACGCCAGCTGCCATTGTCAGCTATTGCCTTTCCACAATGTATCTCGGCTTACACCATCTGATATATCCGGACATGCAACCGCTACACATTCTTCTCAAATGCCCCCACTATACCTACGATGGGCGCCCAGCAGATCCACTCCCTCCCAGGCAATGGCATTTTTATTAACTCCCCCTCCACACTTTTGCACACAATAGGGGTCGAAGAGTGTTTAATAAGATTTATTTATATTTCTTACTTTTCTTCGCTCTCTCTCTCTCTCTCTCGACTTCCGGTGGTCGCTGTGGCAAGACACGAACACATTTGCTGTGTCAAAAGTTCGACATTTTCAGCAACAACAGCCACTAAGATGTCAGTTTTAGGCCTACCTAAAACTGTGGAGTCTATTCTGACCACCATTATCGCGGACCACGCTCTAATCTCCTGGAAGGTGACGGGCGAAGGCGACAAACCTGTCGTCGTGCTTCGCTTCAACTCCGCAGACCAACAAGATGGCGAGCCGACATTACCAGTGGGCGCGTGGAGACGCAAACCCCCGTCACAGATACGCCGCGACAAGAAAAGGGCAGAAGACAGGCGTGCTACTTCACGGACTGACGAAACAAGAACAGAAAACATTGTGACACAGTGCTCCACAGAATCAAACAAAAGACAGGAACAAGAAAATAAGGCAAGTGATAACATTGTTGACAGTAGGCATACTTCGCCATGCGGTCTATTTTTAGCCACCCCTGAGTTCATGCCTCCGTCACAACATGACAGTACACATTCCTGTGTTGACACGCCACGCTCTGCACGTGAGACAGACCCACCGCCTGCCACTTACACCAGGCGCAGTGGAGAGGAACATGTAAACAATAGAGACGACACCATGTGTTTGGGCGCAAGTGGTTGGCAGACCAAAGACTGTTCGCTTGATAGTGCGGTAAATCAGACAGACGACAACAGTGAGAGTCTGGAACACATGGAAAAGATAACGTCTGAAAGAGGTATTGACATCAGACACATCAAGCTGCTGGCTAGTGAACTGAGAGACCGCCGTAAACAAAGACTTCTCCGCGATAGAAGAAGAAATGAATCTTTTGATACTGTTGTATTTGAAGAACATATTGGCACCCAGAGTTTGTACTGCAAAAGTGATGATGTTGTGCTCATGTATGATTTCAACACAGATCGTAAACGCTGGTTCTTCGATCAGTCAGACAACATGACCAAGATTCAGAAACATGCCATGTCGTGTCTTCGGACATTGCCCCCGATCAGCAAAGATCGGTACGCTGAATTGTACAAAGAAGAACTGGAAGAAGATCTGAGAATAGTGTCTCGCGTAGTCCGCTTTTACTTAGGATGAACAGTTTCAAACACCGTGATGTTTTCATTCTTGGTTCTCTAATGCTGGTTCTTAATGTTCTCGTCACACAATATCTGTCACCACAGGGAAGAAAACAAAAGACTGAAGGACTGATCAAATCATGATGTTATGATGCATGGTATTGGTGTGCAGTGTGAGTCAAGGTATCCCTGACTCTGACAAATGCAGTGGACTCTCTATCGGACTTCCAGTAGCGAGAACTCTGCGCGATCGTGCATGCTTCGGTATATAGAAAGCTTTGTACTTCGACATCCCAACCCCACAACACCCTTTCGCTATAAACATGTGTTTTCGCGAATAAAACATTCTGATTCTTGATTCTTTCTCTCTCTCCCAAAAGTCAAAAGTCTCTCTCTCTCTCTTTCCTTCCTTTCTCACTTTTTAATTGTTGTTCTCTCACATCCCACTCTCTGTCTGTCTGTCTGTCTCAGTCCCTCTCTCTTGTCCTCACTCTCTCTCGCCCCTCTCTCCCCCTCCTCGCCCTTCTCTCTAATTTATCTCATGTCTTCACTCTCTCTCTCTCTGCACCAAAATTCAAAGAACGGCTAACAGTCAGACAGAAAGTAACCCCACCTCCCCTGTGACGGTGGGAATGTCTAAAACCCCGATGGAAAATAAACAGGGGCAGATGAAACAAGGAAAGATCTCTAACAAAGCTTATTGCCCGAAATCGCATACGGGGAATTCTCGCTGTCCTGATGGGAGAGGTGCATACGAGAAGGCAAACATAACTTTTTCTCTCTCCTGATTTGGCGGAGGGATTGTGTGCTGAGCACACCTGTCGCCGGGGTGCCGACGCAGAACAAAAGAGTTTCACCAGTCTGAAAGAGTTACAAGAGCTAAAAGACCCGGGAGCGCTAATAAATAAACACCAAGCCAGCGCCGTGCTGTTCAGCGCTCGGAGAGGAAGGTGTGTGTGTGTGTGTGTGTGTGTGTGTGTGTGTGTGTGTGTGACTGGAGGTGAGAATTAGCCAGGTACAAAACACCTTTTAATAGTTAATGTTGCAGCCTGAAAATGTTGGAATTGCTGACATTACTGTCAGGTTCTCTGTGCACGTTCAATCTTTTAGGGAAAGGAACAACATACCTATACCCATGGAAACAAGACTCAATAATAAAGAATCATTTAAAACACAAGTCTTACAATTTAGACATTATGTTAATTAATTTCACTGATATGAAGTGTGAAGAACACAACTCGGGAACGATTCAAAGAATGTCACTATAGTTGATACCCCAATTTAATTGAAGAAAAGGACGCCAACATTGTGTGCCACAGTATTAATTTGCTCTAATTGTTTGCTGCCAGTGTTTTGTTCCCTCTTCCAAGCAGCTGGACCAACCACTGACTGCTGACTACAAATCTAAAGGTGCATCGGGCTATTCTGGTGAAGCGATCTAATGAAATTGCACCAAATGTATCAAACGAACATTTAAAATGGGTTTGGCATTGAAGATATGGCACTTATACAAAAATCTACGATATGTAATCACTTTTTAACGTTAACACACGCAAACAGGTCGTTGGAGGTACGCAGAGACGGACCATGAGACACTGAGAAAGACGGATCCTCGCAGACAGACAGACAGACAGACATACAGATACAGAGATACATGCACAGAGATAAACACAGACATACAAACAAATACTGACATGCGCCTGGACGCGCACGCATATACAGACAGACAGACAGACAGACAGACAGACAGACAGACAGACAGACAGACATGTATACAGTACGGCAAACAGACAGACACCCACTCCCCCACCTAAACCTAGCTCAACACACCATCCCTCTATCCCCACACAACATCCTAACAAACACTGCTCACCTCGCCCTTCTGTCTGTTGAGGTTCTCCTTGATGTTCTGCAGCTGGGCGATCATCTCGCTGATCTGCTGCTCCTTCTCTGTCAGGCTGCTTTCGCCAGCCAGCACGGCGTGCACATTGTTGTACACCTTGCCCTGGTCCATGTCTGGGTTGTCCGCCCCTGTCCGCAGGTTCAGCTTCCTCAGAACACTCTCCATGGATTTCCTTTGGGAACCCGGAGCTAAGGTTTTGGAAGCGGGAGGTAGAGCGGAGGCGGCTCCGTTCAGACCTGTGGAAGTAGTGTTGTTGTTCGTTTCGTTGTTCAGCACGCTAGACTGCGAGTCACTCAGACTGCCCTCTTCGCCGTCTTCTTCTCCTCCTGCTGCTCCGTCTTCTTCCTGGAGGTCGTCGCGAAGGTTGTTCTCCGCATCCCTGTCCAGACCAGGTTCACCTACGCCACTCTCGCTGTCCTGAGACACACGGCGAAGCTTGGTAGGGGGCTCTTCAGAACCGGAATCAGCGCAGTCCCGAGCGTCCGAGTTGTTGTTGTCGTTGTCAGTGAGTTGGTCACAAGGCGTGAGACTGCCCGAGTCAAAGGGGCTGTGGTCTTTAAGGTCCTTGGGAGGGTCTCCCCAGCGCAGGGAGGGGTCTTCAGGGGAGGTGGCTGAGAGGTTGCAAGGGCCGAGGATCTGGCGTTCCAGCCCCGTGGCTGACCCGTCCTCCTTGGCTAACTTGGTGGGGGTGTTCTTCCGCTTAGAAGACATACTCCTGCACACACAGGCAAGTCGAGACCAGAATTAGAAGACATAATTATGTGCACACAAGCAAGACGGGGAACAAATAGTTCAAAAACATACTTCTGCACACAGGCAAGTCGAGACAAAAGTTAGGAGACACACTTCTGCACACACACACACGAATGGCCAAACAAAAGTTAGGAGACATGCTTTTGGTGACACAGGAATGACCAAACCAAAACTATTAGACATACGCCTTCACACCGTCAAAGAATGAACAGATGAACGCAAAGCAGAAAAGACCAGCAGAAGCAGAGAGAAATAATACGATAGACAACAGCAGGCGTTGTCTAGAGCCTAATGGTCAAACAGTGTGTCCAGCAATCGGAGATGCGGACCCGCCTGGAAACTTCACACGTTGGTCACTACTGGTATTTCCAGTACCCCTATTTCATTGTTTTGGACATGTTACCAATTTCCTTCCCATCTTCTCGTTTCAACAATAAGGTGGTATCCGAAAATATTATACTGCCGATTAACATGTCCGAGTGTTGTGTGTGAGTGTGTTTGTGGTGCGTGTGGGTGTTAAAAATCGAAAGAAGACATGAACGAAGAAAGAAGGAAAGAACCCAAAACAGGCTGCCCACCAACAGAGCAAAATAAAAAACACACAATTGAACTAAAGAAAACAAAAACAGCAACTCTTGTCTCTTTACTTTCCCTTCCTCCACTCGCAAAACAAATTCTCCCACCTCAGCCAAATCCTACCCTACCTTTCAGCGTCCCCTTTGCATCTACCTCGGTGAAAAATCAAAAATATAGACCTTGAAAAGATTTCTCACGGCAACTCCATCTTCAGGACTACAACAAGCAGTCTCCACTTTCTCGAGCCATGTTTGCGGTCTGACTGCGTGTGGCAGGGAGGTATAGGAGCGCAACAGAAGCCTCTTCACTGCAATCTTATCAACCACGACGGTCTGACGAGAGACATCCTGTAGCCCCGCTACTGAATCCCTGTCTTCTTTTGTTCATCTTATCGGCAGCTTTCTCTACCATTCTCACTCACCGTCCACTTTCTTTTGCGTTTTGTTCATCGCGAGTTTTCATTCTTTCTTATGCTATTACATTGTACTAACCACCACGACCTCCCCCCCCCCTCCCCCGACTCCCGCCGCTCAACCCCCTATCCCAGCGTCGTCTTCAATACCTGAAGGGTGTTTGACCTTTATTTCGTTTTCTTTGGTTACAGATCTAGTTTCGGATTATGTCATAATTTTGTTTCCAAATGTTTGTACAATAAAAGTTAATAAATCCTATTTCCTTCTCTACTGCATCACAGTGATCCCGATTTAGTTTTGTTTTAGTGTCGACCTCCTGGACTATGCCAACAATTATTCACAAACAACCGGGCCCGAAACAAGTCTACCCCCCTGCAAGCGCCTTGGATTGTTTTCCAAGCCTAAGGCTTCCTAGCTTTATTGTCCCAACTTCCACACAAACCTCTTTTCGTATCTCGATGTTCAATTCCTGATTTTTTATTTTCCTTCTTACCCAACCATAGCCAGCTTATCCCCTTGCAACCCCTCATCCCTTCCTGCCGAACCCCCACGCTCTGCCCTCATCTTGTCCCAACCCTCAACGCAGCACCCCCACCCCCTCTCATCCCCGCCTCTCTTATCCATCCAAAGCGCCAGGGCTTGTACCAATTGTTTCCAATCAAGTGGTGCAACCCCGTGTTGGGGGCAACAGGAGACAATCTTATCTCACTGCGTGGGGAGACGAGAGAGAGAGAGAGAGAGAGAGAAGAGAGAGAGAGAGAGAGAGAGAGGAGAGAGAGAGAGAGAGAGAGAGAGAGAGAGAGAGAGAGAGAGAGAGAGAGATTGACTGATTAAACTTTATTACAGAAGGATGGAGATTTTAGGGAGAGAGAGAGAGAGAGAGAGAGAGAGAGAGAGAGAGAGAGAGAGAGAGAGAGAGAGAGAAACAGACAGACAGACAGACAGACAGACAGACAGAGAGAGAGTTGGTGGGAGTCAGTTTTGACAGAGAATCGAAAAGTAGAGAGAATCTTTTGCAATCTTTGATGCCTGCATGCTGTTCTTTTGCTTCCTCTTTTCACTATTCTCTCGTTCGGATCCAGTTCAAAAGGAAAGGTTATGGTTCAGGTTAGACGATGTAGTGAAGAGATTTTCGATAGCCACAGATTTGTACCAGTGGCTATAAACTCATGCACAGCCGTGGGAGGTTCCGAAATTACGGTTGAGTGAACAATTCCCTAGGTTTTCCTAATATTCTTATTTATTTTTGAGAACGGTATATAAACGCACTTCTATGTCAATGCAAACTTTTGTTTTCCCTAGCATACCTCGACTTTAAAGGCGCATCGGAGGATTGCAATAAGCACAATAATTATGCACGTCGCACAGTTGATGCGCGGAACAGGCAAACTCGTGCATATAACCAACCATGCAGCCAAGTCATCTGTCCTCCATCCATCCATCAATATTTTTACACCTGCTTTTATGCTGGTCAGCGATTAACTTCTGAGTCACAAACATCTACGTAGAAAAGGTCGCTTTTGGATGAAAGGGAAACGTGGGGAAACAAATAGCAGTGTAGTAAATGGGGTTTTAATTTTAAGAGATAAACACAACCTCCTCTCTCTATCTACAAGTACAATTTCTGGACCAGATCAGAACAATATGCAGTTGTTTACAGGCAAGTGAAGCGCGTGGCAAATTTTAAACAGAACAAACACCCAGTTGTAACGCTCGTTATCAAGATTAAATGGAAATCGCAATACCATTGCTCCCCCCCCCCCCCCCCCCTAGGTAATCATCCAGCTTTTCCGTTCCACAAGTTTTGTTGGCATTCAAACATCGTCCAATCTTGTTTCTAAACTAGTGCAACACTGATTCCTGTTTGTTTCTTGTTTGTTTTTAATTCGTACGTAATCTTGCAAACAAAAAAACACCGAAATTACGCAACACTCAACTTGCCGTTCAACGCAGTTCTTTTCAATTCATTCACACAAAATCGTGTAAGAAGACGACTCGACATCTTCAGTGTCCTTGGGATCACTGCATCCATTCATACCGTAATCTTCGAAGAAAGGAAATGGCGCGAAAGAATCTAGGCCCTAAAGAACTCAAGCACCGGTGAACAATCTTTTCCCCTCAACAGGCACTTTTTTTCCTTGGAAGAACTACAGTAGCACCTCTGTTTAAGACCGCCAGAATCTGAGAAAACTATAGGTTATAAAGTACACGGAGTTTTCAACGTGAAGGTATGTCTACAGAGAACTAAGAACACGGGATCCTAAAAGACCGCCAAAAGTTTGAGAAAACAAGGACTTTAAAAAAAGAGGTAGTTTGAAGATGATGGTCAAATCACAGACGTTACGAGCAGAAAATGGAAAAGGCTGGGATAGTCTAGAGACATCCTTCTTGCTGCCGCGCGAGCCGAGAAAATGTTCCCTCTTTATCTTCACTGCGCTGGCTGCAAAACCCCTCCGCGCGGAGATGTTTCAGACACATCAGACCCAGGGTGGGGACTAACGACTCCACCCAAGCCATTCGCACCCCCTTTCCACCCCCCAACCCCCAAAAACCAAACTCAAACAAGTCTGAAAAATCGGGTCTCAAAGAGATGAAGTCTTACATTGGACGTTATGAACAGAAATTCAGAAAGCATGGTGTCAACAAGTGGGTTCCACAGTCTCTCCCTTCTGACGACGTGCACGACCAGATGTGCACCCAGAGGAAGGCTTCTCTCCTGGAGATGGATGAGAGGTGGTGACAAGGGGGAGACAATGGCTGCTTACAGCCGCCAGCATCACCCTCATGCAACAGCCCCCTCTGGTGATAGCTGTCCCGATACTGCCGTGGAAAGGGCCGCAACCTGCGTGCTGATAGAGCAGCGAGTTCTCTCCCCTGCATCTTCTTCTCAACGAAGGAGGAGAAGGAAGAGGGTCGAAGGCCAATCATTATCTCTCGCAGGATTTTGAGCACGGCGATGTCAAAACTGCGCTTTTCTCCGTTCCTGCAATCTCTGCGATTTATCCTGGCCGTATCGCAGGCAAGAATAGCGCAGATGCCATCAAAAAAAGGAATGGCTCTCGAGTGAATATTGGCTGCGGGGTTTCGTGTATCGAGGCGCCCATTTTGGGGTAACGCTGAAGCAGCGGGAGCAGCATGGCTGACAATGATTGTGATTGTCAAGGGACAGCTCATGCCGGGCACTGAGAGGTGGTGATGACACTAGTCTGCTCGCTTTCTCATCTCCTCACTGGCTGCCGGAGCGATTGTTCTGTGCAGTTTCTTTAAGGGGTCGGTATTGTTTTAAGATACAACTGAGGCTTGTTGTATGAAACCATTTGTGCCAAAGGCTTTTGTCTTGGAGATGATCAGTTATTAGTAAAACAACTGATTAACAAGGTTTGTAATTGTCTGTCTGCTTGTCTGCATATCTGTCTCTCTTTCTCTCCCTCTCTAACTCACTCTTTCTCTCTCACCCTTTGACTCTCCGTCTCTCTCTCTCTCTCTCTCTCTCTCTCTCTCTCTCTCTCTCTCTCTCTCTCTCTCTCTCTCTCTCTCTCTGGCTCTCTTTTCTCTGGCAACTATTTTGTCGACTAATCCAAATAAAATCTACCAGCAAAATGCTGACATAAGGATTTGAATGCCAAGAAATGTTTTCAACGCTGAAACACGGCGAATGAAAATAAGTTTAGTTGAGGGTGAAAAGAGAGTAAGCGGAAGGGGGTATGGAAGGGGTAAATTAAGCAACAACAGAGCAGACGCACTGGAGTCATAAGAAATTAAAGTCAAATCGTGTCAGCAGAAAAATCTTGCGAAAGATAAAGTACCAGGAGGAAGAAACATTTAAAAAACAAAAACAAAAAGATGTAGGGCGAGGGAGGACAAAAATGTGTGTGAGTTTTACTCGGAGACTCTTTTATTCATCATTTAATGCCAGCCCAGATAAGATGAGTTTGTTCGCCCCAGCCAAGCGAGTGTACACAAACAATCCGGGCAGTCACATCAGACTCTTTTCCCCCCTGATCTGCAGTATATCCAACGTTTCTTCACCCCCACCCCCCTCAATCTCTTTTCTGCTTTCTCTCTCTCTCTCTCTCTCTCTCTCTCTCTCTCTCTCTCTCTCTCTCTCTCTTTCCCCTATCCCCATCTCTCTCATCCTTCAACGTCCCCGGACGCTTCATGTGAAAAGGTCTGGAATATTTCATCTCCGAGAAAACACTAGCAAAAAGAAAACAAATTAGAACAGATGAATTCTTTTCTTTTGAGAAATGCAAGGAAGAAGAAAAGAAATTACCTGTAATAAGTGTGAGAGAAAGAGGGGGAGAGGGAGAGAGTGAGAGGGGGGAGGGGGAAGAGAGAGAGAGAGAGAGGGGGAGGGAGAGAGAGAGAGAGAGACAGACAGACAGACAGACAGTGAGACAGAGAGGGATAGCGGCAGAACCAGAATCAGAAACAGACAGAGACAGAGTCAGACAGATAGACCGACAGAGACATACACAGACAGAAAGACAGACCAAGATGGGGGGGTGGGGGTGTGAAGGAGATATTGGGGTTGGAGAGAAGCCGGATGATGACTCAAAATCCTCGCATCCTCGCTACGTGCAGGTCGGCACTAACGTGTGACAAAAACGCGGCAAGGGTGACAATTTACACATTGTCTGTTGGGTAATCGTTCCTGAGATAGCCTCGACTTCGCCCAGGCAGCTGGGACGGTAGATAGCCCATGTTGTGTAAACTGGCGGAGCTATTTTTCTTCTCACAACCCCCCTTCTCAGTTTTCCTCCCCATGCTTCTATTGGACGCCTTGTTCCAGAGCTCGGGGTATGGTTTCCGCAGAGTGTCACAAATTGCCCATGTCAACATGCTTGCTGTGGAACGGATAACCATCTACAAGGCGCACAATGGCAGCCCATTGTTGCCAAAAGTTTATGGGGTGGAAGGAAGACGGTCTGGTTCTAGGCGAAAGATCGCAGAGGGAAAAAGAAAAAGGAAAGGGAGATGTAGTGTTGGTGAAAGAATATACACAGGGAAGAAAGGCTAGCTGTGGAAAAAGTAACGTCTCGGTACTCTTTTGTGTTGGTTGGCATGACGAACGGCAAAAACAAAACAAAGCTACAAAGCATGACACAAACAAAAAAACTAAAATCTGCATGTTACTTGTATGCGAACGGTATGTTATATGTCCGTCTGTCTGTTATGTCCTAATGTTGTATATCTATATATATATATTATATATATATGTCTTGTATACTTGCCATTTACATATTTATTATAAATGTTGATGGATGAATGATGATACATTGTAGACGGATGCATGTTATTGATTTAAAGCCCCAGAATGATGTGCTTGGCAACAAACAAACAAAAAAACAAAAACAAAAGTAGAGAGAAATGAAAGAAAAACGATGACCAGATAATACACGAAAGACTTAATAAATTAGAATATATTTCACTGACGAGTTAAACTTTTAAACCAGTTTGTCGTGAGAGAAAAAAACTTGCTATATCTCCTCGCTCTTCTATGTTGAAACGAGAAAGCTGGTCGAGAAATAAACGAGAATTCTAAATTACTTCGCTTTTTCTTAAACTGTTATCACTCTATTGGTGATATTTGACATGGAACGGAAGGAAGTGTTGCAAGGCATAATAACATCGCATCTTCAACTTTTTTCTGGAAGTAACCGTATCTGTCGACTCAAACATTTTAAAACCAAAACAAAATCATTGCCCAAAGAGGATATGAATAGACACAACAGGTCTAAATCTAGCAAAACGATACTTTACAAAAAGAGAAAAATACTTCTCAAAAAAGAATCTGAAATGAATAGGACAGAAAAACAAAAAGGCCAACAATCTCATACTGAAGGGGATACTTTAAAAAGACAAGGAAATCCACAGAAAAAAAGCCAGAAAAAAAAAGCAGGAAAAAAAGTAAGAAAAAAAGAAAGGACAAGAAAAGACGGACTCACAAAGGGCCAGCAAGCTAACAATAAACACGCCACTCCGAGCTTTCAAGCGGGTGTTTTTCCAGAGGGGGGGAAACGGTGCGATGGAACCGCCGCTGGGCGTCCTGCAAAAACAAGCTTCCAGCGCAGTATCTGTTCCGATCACTTGACAAAATATAGTCCGCTATTGTGGCGTAAGAATACCAGTCTCGCTTTGAGAATGGCTCATCTTCGCTCGCTCCAATGTTTCCACAAGCAATGAAGAACTTTTTTGTTACTTGTCTTTTTGTCTATTCAAGTTCGTTTTATTCTTTCTCTGCGACCCTGTTCCTTCCATCTTTTTAGTTCTCTCTCCCTCACCTTTTTATTTATTTTTTTCTCCTTTTTATTTGTCGACTGTCTTGCTTCCCAAAGTAGAATATTTCAGTGTAGCCACAAGCCACTGAGATTTCCGTTTTCTTTTCGCGTGTTTTATTTTCTCGCCTCGCAGACAAAAGAATTTCGAAATTGTCCGGCAATTGTACGCGAAACATCAACAGCGTCCCGGTACAGTTGTACAAAGGACTCAAAGACAGAAGCAAAGGTTACACAGTGTGCTTTTTGTTTTAACATCCGTCGTGAACGCGGAACAATGGCACACAAGAAAGCTCATGCTTCGACGCAATGGTAGGGATTGCACTGTGAGCAGGGACACAGTTTGCACCTGAAGTTATGAAAACAAAGTCAGTTGGGTACAGAAATGACGTAAGGCTACACTGGA
>NC_090251.1:36377152-36407152 GCF_037325665.1 Littorina saxatilis
CTTTTGCGAAATGGAAAATTATTAGGAGCCTTTACGCATTTTCGGCAAAACGCTGCCGATTTCGCGTAATAGGCAGCGTTTTGCCGATTACGCGAAATGGGCAAAAATGTTGCCGATTCCGCGAATTCGGCAATTCCGTGATTTCGGCACGACATATATAAGCATATTAGCAAAGAACGTTTTCATTGCACCAAACAACCAATAACTTAATATAAGAAAACAAACAAAAGACAGAAAACAAACATAGAGCAAAACACGCCACAAAACGTTAAAAAAAAATCAAAAATCAAATCCAGTGCTGTAATAGACGGTCAAACAAGCACTCACACAGAGACTGAAAGAGGGAGTCGCTCCCTCCTCGCAAACGTCTCTAATTGTCAAATCCATTAGCTCGGGATGATAGATGGCGGGGCAATAGAATGCATAACTCACGGGCTGACAGGATCCTTGTCAAGCCATGATACGCAAGCGAATTAAACTTCCTATCTCTTCAAGGGGAAAGATTTGTGCATGGCTCAGTAATGGGGAGATCGGGGGGAGGTGGAGTAAGAGAGGGAGGGGGGGGGGAAGTTGATTTGGGCTGCAGGCTTGGGGTGTGGAGAGAGTTGGGGTGATGGGGTTGAAGGTGAGTGCTGCTGTAGTCGTCGATATTATCAAAATCGTCATTGTCATTATCATAACAACCATCATTGATTATATTATGATCATTGTCGTTGTTTTCTTTACTTTCGACTCCTACTCATCAGGATTAGTTCCCCTTTTTCAAAATCATCATCAACGTGTTAAAAAAAAAACATACCGCAAACAAACATGTATGCAAACATTGAGCGCTCAAGTTTTACTTCTTTTCTTAATTGCTTCTGATCAAACTTGATGATGGCAATACAATATCAAAACCTCCACATCCCCTCCGAATCATTATAACATTTCGTTGTAAAACGGACACACCCGGACAGACAGACAAACCTCCAGATACACAACAGACATAACGTGTGTGTGTGTAAGTGTGTGTGGGTGTTCGTTTGTTTGTTTGCTTGCTTAACGCCCAGTCCACCACGAAGGGTGATATCAGGGCGGTGCTGCTTTGACAGTTAACGTGCGCCACACACAAGACAGTAGTGTGTGTGTGTGTGTGTGTGTGTGTGTGTGTGTGTGTGTGTGTGTGTGTGTGTGGAGAGGCGGGAATAAACTGAGAAATAAGCAAAACAGATAGCATGTTTCCGAATTGCCCCCTGTCCCCCCCAATAACAAGAAGAAGATAAATAAAGAGAAAAAGAACAAGACAAAGAAAAAGAGAACATTTTCTTTGCCACCGGTTTATAAGCAGAGCCGCACATAAACATTACAGACATTACAAAAAGGACCCCTAAACGATTTCACAAAAGAAGAGAAGACATTGAACTTTTACCTACAATGCTTATACAAAAAATGCTTAGAAAATCCAGCGTACAATGACCAACAGAATGGAGCGACCGAAGAAAGGAATATTCAGCCACGACTTGAATGGGGGAGCCATTGCAAGGTCATTAAATTTCAGTAAAGGGGGGGTAAGTGTCGTTTACCTGACGAAGTACAAAAAGAGTCACTGAGAAGGGAGACAAATTATTGTCACCCTAACACAACCACACAAGACAAACGGATAGCGCGAGTTCAGTTTATGGCTAGTTTTGTGAAGCTTTTGACAGAACGAAGCAAATCTCTGCTGGTGTTCTGATCAGTGATTAACAAATAAATGTAATGGACTCGCGGAAGGGGGATGTCACATATTGTTTTTTGAGTGAAGACAGTTTAAAGAGGAAGGAGACAAAGAACAGTGTTGATTCAATTTCTTGTGTACCATTATTGCGATCTTTTTTTAAAATCTAATATAAGTATATATAAATCTAATGTAGTATAAGTAATCCTCATCATCCTTCGATCGTATTAATTAGAATCTTTGCCATGTAATCGTTCTTCGTGGTTTTTTTGTGCGAATATTGTACCAAATCAAAATGCATAAACAACACTTAAACCAAGAAGAAGAAGAAGAAGAAGAAGAAGAAGAAGAAGAAGAAGAAGAAGAAGAAGAAGAAGAAGAAGAAGAAGAAGAAAGCAACACAGAAAGGTAAACATACCATAATTATTACAAATCCTCAAATAGCTGGTTGCCATCAGGGGTTTTTGGTCACACGCTGAGTTTTCAAAGAAAACAAAATCTACGGAAATTATGACAACTAAATGTGTTTCAATTACTATCAGACATGTCCATGCACTGAGATTCTTGCCTCCGTAACTTCGAAAAGACAAATTACTGGCTTTCGAACAATTATAATTCATCAACAAATTGATAAACATTTCTTTTAAGAAATTAAATCATCAAAATATTGCCATTCTGCACATGAAGTAGTCAGTATAATGATTTGTGGTATATGTCTAAGTGCAGGAAGGTCTTATCCCACAGTGAGCAAAACTTACAATTGTTTTAAGCGAGAACTGTGTCTCTACCTATGACGAACATTTTGACGAAACTATGATCCTCGTCAGTTCATTGATAGAGGAATTCGTGTTGAACACTCACTCGTACAATGGAGGGCGGAGAGTGTTTATGGACAACACAAAAACACCACAACGACACCATTAAACAGCGAGGTGACTACTGTGTCTTCTGTGCGCTCGGTACAAGTCTTCAACCTTCCTCACCCCTCCCGACCCCCCACCCCCGCCACCCACTCCAAAACACAGACAGTGCACAAAAGGAGTTAGACAAGAATAACCTAATAAGACAAATAACGTCAACCGTTCTTTAAAGCCTACGTTGGGGAACATGATATTGCACGTTTATACATGTAACATTTTGTAATAGTCTAATTCTCATTGTGTAGTTCTTCTTCTGTTCTACACCAAATGCGCCGGTTCGTTCTCTGAGTTGATTCAGTACGCCCTCTTTGACTGCAAATTATGTTCCTTACATGGTCAAACGCGTCATGTTTTAATAGCCATAATTATATGAGCATATCTGTAAGTCTTGCTTGTGATGTATTTTCGATTGTTACGACCACATGCAAATCGCAGTGTTCAAAAGTCATCACTCTAAAGAAATCTTTAAAGATAATGACACACATATTTGACTTCTTTACCGACAGCAGCTGTAAATCAGAGAAATACCTTGAAAATGTTTTACACCAAAGCCGCCGCTTTAAAATTGCGGAAACCGTCGCGACTCTTCTCTTTCTCGCCGCCGTGTGACAGACGTTGATGACAGGCTCCCCTGTGCGCGTCGTCATTATTCTCGCGCTACGATCGTTCCCCCGTCGCCTGTCAACGGTCGCAGCGCAGGTGACAATCTGGCTACCTGATACTCCCTCCCCCGCTGCTCTTTTTCCTCCCTCAGGTCCCTCCCTCCTTTCTATTTTTTTTTTTTACCTCTAAACACCCTCCTCTCCTCTCCTCCCCCCTCCCCTCCCAACACTCCCTCACCCGTTCCACCCTCCTTTCTTTTCCTCCTCTCAACAACACTGCCTCCTACCCCCACCCCACTCTCCCATCCCCCTTCAACACTCCCTCCCAATGCTCCTCCCAACAGTCCTCCCCCCTGTCACATTTGCTGTCCCTGCGGTCCACGCTCTGTCATTTAGCTGTTGCCTCCCATTGTCTGGCAATTTGTCTTGTCTTTTGCGTGTGTGTGTGTGGCCTGTTATCGTCGTTTTGTGTGTTAGGAGTGCGGGCTTGCAGCGATTGTGTCGTGTGATTTGTCATTTACGTCTGCGGTGGCTTTTCGTGGTTGGTTATAAGGCGTGATCGAGCGAGTGAATGAGTGAGTGAAGTAAGAAATTGAGTGAATGATTGGGTGGGTTAATTGACTGGACTAGTACATATATTTTCCGAATCAATGTCTTTAAATTTATATTTTATGTTTTATTGATCAAAACATAGCACCCGTTCTTTACATCTAAATAAATATAAAACTTCCATTTTTTTCTCTCTCTTCTCTTTCTTGCTACCTTCCTTCCTTCTTTTCATTCCCTATGGACCCATGGAGAGCCTCCGGCGTACATCAGCCTTCATCAGGGCCTCCGGAGTTGCTGTCTGAGCGAACGACGAAGAAGAAGAAGAAGATTCCTTGCTTCTTTCTTTCTTTCTTTCTTTCTTTCTTTCTTTCTTTCTTTCTTTCTTCATCTCTTATTCAATAGCTCAAATGTGCGTGTGCTTTTTCTCTCTACTTTTTTAAGCTTCAACAATTTCCTCTTTAAAGTGGATAACAAGGAAAGACAAGAATTCCATTCTGTTTGTTTTCAGTGAATAATTCATAGCAAATGTAACTGCACTCGTGAAGGATTTTTTTTTAATTGTCAAACGAAAGAGGAACGAGGGACACATAATCATCGAGTAAAATTAAAAGCCATATCTGGTTGAGGTTTTCCGTTATTACTGATCTCTTTGATTCTTTTTATTACAGTGGACTTTAGGAGATAGAAGCAATGCCACGTTATTCAATAAAGACAAGTCATGTTTTTGTCTGTCTATTCAATCAAATAATTGAAACAAAAGAGCGCTCCGGGAAATAATATGAATGGACTGACATGCTCGAAAAGGAAGCGGAAGTGCACAACAGAGACAAACAAAACTACCCAAAAACCCCAAACTTGTGTCTTACGACCAGAAAAGACCACAACAACAAAAAACAGCCTGACAAGTGATTCTTTCACTGTCCATTCCTCGAGAGACCTCTCTCTGCTCTTCATAGAAGACTCTCCGCTGCTTTGTCACGAGGGGATAATGAAAGGGAAGAGGTCTGGATGACAAGACGGTGGCCAGTTATGATCTACACTGACCACAATTGCAGGATTCCATTTGAAGATTGGTACAGAGGGTCGTTAGAAAAGGTTATGCTAAAAGGCTGTCAGGGCAGCAAAAGGCGGACGATGGGGAGAAGACAAACGAAGCGTATGAAAGAAAGCGACAGGGCGAGGGAAACAACTCCACAGGGCCTGTTAGCATCTATCATTGTGGGACCAGAATCTCACCCAAACAGAACGTCCGAGACCTCATCCCTCTAGCTCTCGCTTTACTGAAGAAAGGGGGCTACTTCGGAAGGCTCTGATGCCCTGAATTGATTTTGTCGTGTCCTCTTGTTACAGCCGTCAGATTTGTTTGAGCCCCAGAAAGGGCTCCCCATAGAATGTCGCATAACGGATATGTACGCAAGGGGCGTTGGAAGGACAAGCCAGGGTGATAAGTCTGACTTTATGATAGATGCTTACTTTGTGTTGCCGGACCCAGCATCCATATACGTGTAGCTATATATCCTTAGTGTATATTTATCCAACTGACAGGCTGGCTTTAAGAGAATGCTCTGCGGTTGTTGTGCCTTTTTTCTCTCTGGTAATCAAAATTTGCACGCAAACGTCTGTCAGAAAGAGGGTTAACATGAAATGCGCAAAACTGTAACCACAAAATGCAAGTTTTCCCAGGATAAAACTAATCAGCAAGTTTTATCCTCCCCGCAAACAAAACTAAAGCTGGTTTTTCCCTTTAAGTCATATCATATCCCTTTAAAGTTCTCATGATAGACAATTGTCTAAAACAAGTTTAAAGTACATGGATCAGTCCGCTTTAGACGAATACACGGACAGTAAGTCATGGATTTGGCTATTCTGAGCTCTTTTATCTAATCAAAACATTTTAAGCTGCATGAGGCTTCGTACAGCATCAACAAAATAATTATGAGCTCTCTGACAAACACTTAATACACTTACACAAATTCCACAAAAAGAGTACAAAAGAAAGAAGAGGACAAAAAGAAACAAATCACTGACAGCAACAAACGCAAGGTATTTTCTAGACGTTTGGAAATAGCAAGTAACACAGCAGCAGACAAAGGGCTCAAGTTTCACCATCCTAATGGCTCCAATTATTTGTAACCGTAGAATTTGCTTAATCTATCGGGCTGTAACTCAAAACAAGCTGAATAGTGTCCACTATCGCCTAATTACCTCAAACAATCAACCCAAAATGTTTCTGTTGTAATCTCAAAAGGAACATCCGCTCCCTGCCCGCCTGTCTTCGTCCGTCCGTCAGCCTGTCTATCGGATTGTCTTTCTTTCTTTCGTAATTTCCACCTGTGTGTGTGTGTGTGTGTGTGTGTGTGTGTGTGTGTGCCGTCGCGATATAACCTTGAACGGTTGAAGACGACGTTAAACACCAAATAAAGAAAGAAAGAAAGTGTGTGTGTGTGTGTCTCTGTCTCTCTCTCTGTGTCTCTCTCTCCCCCCTCTCTCTCTGTGTCTCTCTCTCCCCCCCTCTCTGTCTCTCTCTCTCTTTCTCTCTCTCTGTCTCTCTCTCTGTCTCCTCTCTCTCTCTCTCTCTCTCTCTCTTTCTCTCTCTTTTGCTCGCCCCCCCCCCCCCCATCTCTGCAAGTCCCGGGACGAAGGCAGAACTAAGGAAGTTAACGACCGGTAGAAGACCTCTCTGCGCTGCCATTTGATATGACGCAATCAAGCGTTAAAAGGACAAAAACCTCTGCGACGGCATCAGCAACAAAAGAGAGAGTTCGTCGCAACGACACGTAATGCGGCCATTCCAGCATCAAGATGAAACCTCATTACAGAGAGAGAGACCATTATCAAAAGACTCTGTCCTTTTCCTCCATGTCCCTCCCTCCTTCAGTGTGTTCTTTCTTGAAGACTTTGCTACCCCCCCCCCTTCCCTCTCCCTCCCCAACCCATATCCTTCCTTTTCACCCCCCCCCCCCCTCCCCTGCAAACAAATTAGTTAAAAGCAGCCCAAGCGCGCCTAGCAAGCAGAGCAAAAGACAATCAATTGGAATCATCAATATTTTCAGCCCAAAGTCTCATCTCCCTAACCCTGAAAAGCCAGAGACGATACAGAGGAACCCTTCTTTTTAAGACAACGTCCCCGCCCTCCCTCACGCTTTTAAGAACTTGCTTTTTCAGAATTTCTGTTGAAAACCATCTGTAAATGTACCCCCATTTTAAGAGTCATTTTCTTTTAAGACCTGCATTTCTGAGATTTTTTTTTAGGTCTTAAAACATGGTTCCACTATACTACTAACCAAAGAAGAATGAAGACGAAGAAGCAATACAGAAAGAAATCAAAGAAAAGAACATGAGAGGTTGAGAGGGGGGTGGGAGGAAAAGAAGAAAGCAGAGAAGGCTGGGGGTGGGGGTAAGGGGTAAGGATGGGACAGGGGGCGGACAAAGAGGGAATTACGTTAAAGGCTTCGACCCCCAGTCTAATGAGGAGTAGTACCGACGTGGGAACGATCTGTGCTAAGCCCGACGGGCTAGTGGCATCGCTTCTCGAACACTTCTTGTCAAACGGAGCAGCAGCAGCAGTAATAGTAGTAGTAGTAGTAGTAGTAGTAGTAGTAGTAGTAGTAGTAGTAGTAGTAGTAGTAGTAGTAGTAGTAGTAGTAGTAGTAGTAGTAGTAGTAGTAGTAGTAGTAGTAGTAGTAGTAGTAGTAGTAGTAGTAGTAGACTGTAGTAAAAGTAGTAGTAGTAGCATAGTAGTAGTAGGAGCAGCAGTAGCCGCAGCTACTGAAGGCTGGCTCTCTTGTGTTGTGGCTTACAATGGGCGTGGTATTTTATTCTAGGACAGATTTTGCTGTTGACATTAGTTCAAGTCAGTTCTGCTCTTGTTTTGCTACGGGGAACGGCGAGGAAAGCAGTTTAGCCCCAAACGACTAGGAATCCTTAGCATTCCTTAGCGATAACAACAACTTTACAAGCTTCCAACAAAACAATTTACCACTCACAAATATAATACTCATCATATTTCTGTATTATGAAAGTTTGGGACAAGCAGACAACCCCCAAAGGCGTGAAAGACTGCGAATGTTTAGTTGCACCAAACCCCGTTCAAGGATACACGTTTTGCCTTTTGTCCTTTTAGCCAAGTTAACAAGGCGTTTGAAAAGTGTTACAAATAAACTGCAACGGCCAAGATTAAGAAAATCTGTCTATAAACTGTCTCTTTTTCTATCGGTCTTCTGTTTGTTCTATTACTTCACAATACCAACTTTAGAACAATCCATCGTCTTATTTTTTCTTTGTCGTTTTTTCTTGTACCCTTCTCCTTCTCTTCCATCTTCATCATTCCCTCTTCTCCCCCCCCCCTCCCCCTTCCCCCTTCCCTCCGCCTTCTCTATCCTTCGACCCAACTAATATCTCTTACATATTCATAGATGCAAATAGCCCATTGGTGCTGTCAGGAAGAACATGACAGCGGCGAACAGATGACAATAGAATTGACCGAGGGACGGAGTCGGAATCCTAATTCACCCCCGGAAGTGTCGATGGTGTGACGAGTTATCGCGAGGCATGACGGGAGCGGCGCGTTGCATGATGGGATATGTGTGTTGGGGAGGCGGGAAGGTGGCAGGAGTTAAGTAAGGGGTGGACGACCCGCTGTTCAACACCCGGAGCAGATTTGCCCACGCATGCTGATGACTCCGCGCTAGCCATCTTGTCAATAAGGAATTGACGACTGGAGACTTCTTCCTTCTGTCTGCGTCTATGAGTGTGTAGGGGGGGTGTTGTGTGTGTGTGTGTGTGCGTGTGTGTGTGTGTGTTTGTGGTAGGAGTGTGTGTGTGTGTGTTTGTGCTAGGAGTGTGTGTGTGTTTGTGCTGGGAGTGTGTGTGTGTGTGTGTGTGTGTGTTTGAGGTGTGTGTGTGTGTGTGTGTGGGGGGGGGGGGGGTGTGTAGGGGAAGGGGGTGTGTGTTCGTGTGCGTTTATCCGGCTTACATACAACTTAAACGTGAGTATGGATGTGAAGACAGAAAGACGACCAAAAAGTCAATCAGACCTTCATGCAGTGTTTGTAAAAAAAAAAAAGTAATACTCATGGGGTGAGTTTGATACAAAAACTACATTTTTTGTAAACTTCCCACAATATAATACAAGACAGAGGGGTAATGAGACAGACAAACAGACAGACATACAGACAGACAGACAAACAGACAGACATACAGACAGACAGGCAAACACACAGACAGCCCCAAACACTCTCAGACAAACACAGACAAAACCGTATTTGTAGCAATTAAATGCAGCTTGCACTGTATTCCCTCGGCTAGGGCAACGTTTGTTGCGAGGAGAAAAGGCAGTAAAACTGGTGTTTTGCTTATCTTATCTGGTGCACGGAACAGTGGCCAGGACTGATTGGGCTCATCTGGGGGCTCAGATGTAATAAAGCCCAAATAACAGTCACAGGAATACAACTGGGCCATCTCACCAGAGGCAACTCTTGGAGATACTAGAGTTCACGGCGAATACAAAGATGTAACAACATTCTCAAATTCCCAAGTTCGTTATTCACAAATGCATATAACAGTTCTCAACATCCTGAAATCCCTGGATTTTTTTTTCTTTTCACAAATGTATGCAACATCCTGAAATCCCTGTTTTCTCTTTTCACTGACAAAGTGTTCAGTGAAGAGAGAATAATACTCGTTTAAAGAATCCGGATAATTTCCTTTGGAGCATGAACACACACACATAATATAGTAGACCATAAAATCATAAGATTTCTATGCCGTGCGTGGTAAGTAAGAGTGAAGGAGAAAACACAATAACAGTCTATATTTGCACGCAATGACACGAGGATTTCGCAGTCAGATAAATGTAGCGCGTATTTGCTTTATACAACTTGTACTTATATTAATAGGGTATGTAAGCAAATCGTAGCTATTCAAATGCATCTGTCGCACAGCACACATTGCACTAATTTTCCATCTAATCTTTGACCCAAATACTTACGGTAAGAAATGCTAAGATGGTACAGACTGTGATATCAATTCTTGTTCTCAAACTCAGTAAAACTGTGACGAAAATAATAAAGGTCGGTTGTTGGAACGTTTGTTATTGACAAAACAATACATTCACAAATATATCGACCCAACGGTCGACCAATGTATTGTTTTGTCAATAACAAACGTTCCCACAACCTACCTTTCTTGTTTTTTGATTCTGAATTTTGGAACGTTGGCAGTCTCTTTGTTTTTGGATTCGTAAAGAAAATATCCACCATGTAGGTGAACGACAGAAGGAACAAGAACAAATCCTGACGCTTGATAACAGATAAACATGTAAAGTGAAAGCACAATCGATACGTCTACTCGTCTCTCTCTCTCTCTCTCTCTCTCTCTCTCTCTCTCTCTCTCTCTCTCTCTCTCTCTCTCTCTCTCTCTTTCTCTCTCTCTCTCTCTCTCTCTCTCTCTCTCTCACTCTCCCCCTCTCTCTCACTCTCCCCCTCCCTCCCTCCTTCTCTCCCTCTCTATCTCTTACTCGCTAATACCATAAATATTATATATGTATTTTTAAACGGATTTTTGTTTTGATGTACAATTTTCATTCACTTTTCTTTTCATGTTTGCTTGCTTTTCATTTAAACTGTACAATAGCCGCCATTTATATGTATTTTTCTCGAAAACTGTAAACACCACTATAAGCATTATGCTTGTTGTTGTTTACTCTATATGCGGTTTTTTTAAAATAATGCACAAACGTTGAATAAAACAGTTTAAACCAAATCCTGACGCTACCCTTATTCCTATATCTCAGCGAAGGATACCGCTGAAAAGCCCCGTGTAAACATAATCCCGTAAGCTTTCCATATATAACTTTTTATAACGCCTTATGACAGCAGGACGAGAAATAAATAAAGAGGTAGGAGTGGTGAAACAAACAGAGATAGGAAGGGCATCCTTTTTGTGTTCTTCAATCCGTCCCATTCTTATCGCATACTCTTAGAGAACAATCTTACTCCTTTAGACTTGAACTCAGGTTTTGTGAGGGGTAGGATGGGGTAGGCTGGGGTAGGATGGGGTAGGATGGGGTAGGATGGGGTAGAATGGGGTAGGATGGGGTAGGCTGGGGGAGGAAGGGGACAGGAGTTTTCCAAAAGGGATTGACTTTGTTTTCTTCTTAGTTGCCATTGGTCTCTGTCTCTCTCTGTTTCTCTCTGTGTGTCTCTGTCTCTCTGTCTGTCTGTCTGTCTCTCTCTGTCTGTCTCTCTTTAGTTTACTCTCCCATATGCCCCTTCCTCCATCTCTCTGTGTTTGTCTGTCTGTCTGTCTGTCTGACTGTCTGCCTGTCTTGTATGTATGTCCGCCTGAACGCCTCTCTTCCTTTATCACCCGCCCCCGCCCCCTCTCTCTAGTTCCCCCCCCCCCCCGGTCCCCTTATCCCTGTCTCCCTCTCTTTCTTCCAGACTTCTGGCGATATGTTATTGTAACAGTAGCTTTATTTTCCACTAGATTGCCCGGCTTCTGTTGTGTGTGCCCGATAACAGAGAGTAAGTTATTGTCGTGTCAGAGTGTTTCTGACCCCAGATAATTCTTTACGGGGCCTTTGCCTTCACCCTTACACCGCGGGGAAGACGGAAGGAGAGTGCGGTTAAAAAGCTGGGTCAGAAGACAGAAACAGATACAATGGAATGGAATATAAAATAAAAAGATATCCGTACTGATGGAGATGGGGGTGGGGGGGTTAGGAGGGAGGAGGGGGTAGTTCAGAAGACACAAATGGATAGGGGAGATGAAATATAAATAAAAAGAGATCGTAATGGTCGGAGGAGGGGAAGGGTGGAGGGGTGGGGGGTGAGGGTGTTTAAGAATGTTTAAGAATAAATATCTGATTCTGATATATAACGACAAAGATAAGGGCAAAGAGATTTCCTCACATGGGTGAAACCGATTTTTTTTTAAATGATGGTTCTATTATTTTTTTTTAGTTTTTGAAGTATGGCTCTTCATTAAAAAACAAACAAATTCTCATGAAAACATAGTCCATCGCTTTAGCAATACGTGACACTCTGTCGCCTTTTTCGCAACCATTATTTTATTGTTTCTTCATGATTTGTTTTTGCACGGTAAAGAAGAACAAAGTTCGGCAGCGTTCAGTTTGTTCAGCAGCTTTTGCTACAGTCACATTTTCCAATAGTAACAACATAGTGCAACCTTCGTTACGGTCGTTAGGAACAGTTAGGGGAGAGAAGTTGTCGATATGGGAGACAATCCCCCTAAAAGCACTATCGACTGGAACCAGGAAGGTGAAAAAAGGGAGACGCGCGGGGGTGGTACAGAAGGGGGGGGGGGGGGGGGGGGGAAGGACAACCCATAATTGGGTCAGCCTGTTTGGTCCCCTCGTCGAGCAGCCTCGCCTACAAACAGACCCCCAGAATCACAACGGCGGTACATAGTAGCCCTAGGAAGCGGGTCCGGGTTCCCAGCCTTTACCAATCAGTCTTTAATTGTTGCCAGGACTAATTAGCCAAGGGCGCCCAATTAGTCAGGGAGGGAGGGACGACTGGGGGAAGGGGGGATAGTGGTGCCGGAGGAGCTTGTCTTGGCGACGGGTCCGACAGTTATTGACATGCCGACAGACACAGGCAGACAGCGTCATGGCTTGGAACCCTCCGGCTTTGTTTCAAGTGTCTGCCGCTCGTTGGCTTGCGGTGCCGAGTTCAACTCCTTGCTAAAAGTAAAAGTTTGCTCCACGCTTGTAGGTGTCTCTAATTGCACAAGTCAACTTCTTTGTAGTGCTGGTAAAACAGCAGAGTTTTCCCTCTTTTGCTAATAGGTGGTGGCGTTTGTGTGTGTCTTACTGTTTCATCTTCTTTGTAGTGTTGTTATAGTCTTGAGCTTTGTTGTTGTCTGAAATATCTTGTAGTCCTATGTCAAATACATACAATTAATTCAGCAAGTGACGTATCTGCAGCTACACAGATCAGAAGCTTCTTGGGTGACGGGCGCTGTGGCGGGGTGGTAAGACGTCGGCCTCTTAATCGGAAGGTCGAGGGTTCGAATCCCGGCCGCGGCCGCCTGGTGGGTTAAGTGTGGAGATTTTTTCGATCTCCCAGGTCAACTTATGTGCAGACCTGCTTGTGGCTTATCCCCCTTCGTGTGTACACGCAAGCACAAGACCAAGTGCGCACGGAAAAGATCCTGTAATCCATGTCAGAGTTCGGTGGGTTATAGAAACACGAAAATACCCAGCATGCTTCCTCCGAAAGCGGCGTGTGGCTGCCTAAATGGCGGGGTAAAAACGGTCATACACGTTAAATCCCACTCGTGCAAAAAACACACGAGTGTACGTGGGAGTTTCAGCCCACGAACGCAGAAGAAGAAGAAGAAGCTTCTTGGGCATTGTCAGCTTGACACAGACGTTGTGCACTATCTTCTTGCTGTCGGTTGGGGGTATGTCAAATTTGTCGAATGTTACAAGAGAATTATGAAAGTTTCCTTGGTTTAAGCGTGTTTTTATTAATTTCTTGTATACACGTTATAAACAGTAACAACATTAAGAACGTTAACAAGCAGACTGCTTATGGACACGTTCTAAAACTGATAATCAATACACATGAAAGTTTCCTTGATAGTGTAATAACAGCAGCATCTTTAAAAAGTCTGTGGATATCCTCAGTTTGCCTTGTTTCAACTGTTTCAACGTAAGTCTACGGGGTTGCTGTTTTTCTATTGAAAAACCCAAAACAGAAAAAAGTAGATACTTTTGAGTAAGAGAAACAATGTCTTCAAAACAACTGGACCCTCGACATAAATTGGAAATGTGTAAAAAAAAAAAAACCACACACACAAAAAAAACCATCATTCAGTTGCAGTTCATGACAACATAACATTATTTGTCTTAAACGCGTGTAACTAACCAAGATAAGCACAATTCGTCACCCAACACCGAAACACATCTTTGACACTTTTAGAACCCTAGCTCACATCCACCTTCACCACATCTACCGAGTACAGACCCGTCACATGAACATGATTAAAGGGCACAAGACGATGCAGCTGGCGGTAGCCTAGATAATATAGAGTATACATAGTCTATCCTACAAGCCTCCAGGAAAAAAGGCCCCAGAATTATGGAGGTGGATTCTGGAGGGGGCAGTGTTAATAAGAGCACCGGTTTTGACAAACACTGTCGCCGAGACTGCGGGCTATGTTTCTCTGCAAGCTCTAATTCCTCAGACGAACCAGCTAAGAGTCTTGGTTATCCTTGGGCAACAAGACCGTCCACACAAAAGAACGCTGATTAGTAAATCTGATGTTCCACGGCGCTTCTAGTTCAAAGCCTGAAAGACCTGGCCAGTATGGCCCATAACTAATATGGTGGCTAACGGTCTCATTAGTGTAGCAAAATAAAAGTTTGGACGACGCTGGTTGTGTTTTCCGAAAAAAATGAGAGGGGTCTGCATTATGGTGTCTTGAATACATGACCCTTTGAGGAAAAAAACAAGAACAAAAACCCCACTACAATGCAGTTTTTGCGTCCCCGGCAGCATTTTCATTGTCGTTGGATCTGAAAGCAGAATGCATGCTTGTTTGCTTGTCACGGGTTGTTCTGGGTGGCCGAGTGGTAACGCACTTGCGCTCGGAAGCGAGAGGTTGCGTGTTCAGGCCTGGGTCAGGCCGCAATTTTCTCCCCCCTTTCCTAACCTAGGTGGTGGGTTCAAGTGCTAGTCTTTCGGATGAGACGAAAAACCGAGGTCCCTTCGTGTACACTACATTGGGGTGTGCACGTTAAAGATCCCACGATTGACAAAAGGGTCTTTCCTGGCAAAATTGTATAGGCATAGATAAAAATGTCCATCAAATACCCGTGGGACTTGGAATAAAGTAAAAAAAATTCCATCTCACACGGCGGGGTTTGTGTCTTACTGATAGGAATATTTTCTTAATGTATCCGACCAAAGTTTGAAAAGAGTGACTGTGAAGTAAACGACAAATGCTGACATCAATAAACCAACATTAAGATTAAAGCATTAACATACATCATCGTTAGACAAATACATGTATCCACATTCATTCTACTTCAGGTCAGGTGTGGGTTTGCGTGGGGAGGGGTGACGTATCCTTTGTGGAGGAAAGTCAGCGGTACGTCGTGGTCGGGGGTCACCTGGGAACAGGCCAAGGTGGGCTTTGGAGACGATCTGAACGTCGAGCCTGACTCTAAACATTTCTTCATCGGTCTGGAGAAGCTTAAGTCTCAGGAAACATGAATACACGCATGCAGGAAAAAATATATATGGGTAGCGCCGTATGTATGGCAGCTCGCTTTCCCCGGGGAGAAAGCAGCCCGAATTTCCATGAGGGTAACCTCACTGGACTGTAAATCTTATCCATCCATCCATCCATCCATTCTTGTACAACTAAATCCCCATCCCAAACCCCCAATGTCCACCCCTACCCGCCCCATGTCTCATGTATCTCCTCCATGTTGTAGGGGTGGGGTGGGGGCTACATGTTCTTCCTTTTCTCCCTCTCTGTCTTCTTTGCATCTTCCGCTTCTTCTTTTCCTCCCTGATTTAATTTTGCTTTTCTTTGATCTCTTTTCGTCTTTTCATTCTTCCGCCTCCTCTTTCTTCAAAAAAGGAGAAAAAAAAGAAAATCTGCTGCATACAATAGGGTCAAGGGTACTAGGGCTTTTCTGCCGAAATTCCACGGTCCATTTGACTGAAGCTGCGATGCGTGAAGCTGCCCTTCCCTAACCAATGCCACAGTGCTAATGAGTATCATTCACTCGGCGTGTGAAGTTACTTCTTGCGGGACACTTGATTATGCCTGACATGTTCATATGATCAGTAACTTTTCACACTAAAACAGATTACATCAGTGAAAAAAATGAAACTGGACTTTAGAAATGTCGGTGAAATCATACAGTATACATGAACAGCTAATTCTTTAAAAATCTACTTGTGCCTTCGAGAAGCGGACAAGTGCTGCTGCGGATGCCAGACATCCCCTTTAAACCACCCGCCATCCTCCTCCCCCTGTCCCCCTCCCCCTTCCCCTCTCATACCTACCCCTTCACCCCTACCCCACCCAGACTTCTGTTCTATTGGAACAATTACCGCAGTGCTCTATCTCCAGCCTCCTACTGGCCAACAATCCAAACAAATTAAGCAAGCAATGCAGAGAACAATTTCAGCCATCCCCAGCCCTGACACAGCGCCGAGTTGGCCACAGGACTGAAAGGCTGACCAGTCTGCTAACAACAACGGACCTCACTGACCAGCAGAGCTCAAACCAAACAGAATAGATTCCGAAGGCATAGACCCCCCTACCTCTCTCCTCCCCGTTAGAAAATTTCTAAAACTCTGAGATAGCTGGGCCATAAAAGAGAGAAACTCTTATAGCTTACAAATAAATGTAAATCTGTGGACATAATGAAGATAAAAAGTGAGAACACAAGGCCTTAATAGGGAAGAGATTTAAATCGGGATGTGAGGATCTTACAACAAAGGTTCCACTGTATTCTCTTTGCTGGTACCTAGCCTTCAGCTGGACACTAGGGGCGGGGAAGTAGCTCAGTTGGTAGCGCGCTGGCTTTGTAGCCAGTTGGTCGCTATCAGCGTGAGTTCGAACCCCACGTTCGGCGAGAGATTTATTTCTCGGAGTCAACTTTGTGCAGATTCTCTTCAGGTGTCCGAACACCCCCGTGTGCACACATGCGCACGAAAAAGATCCCAAGTTCACAGCGAAAGTCTCAGGGCTTGGAAAACACGAAGACACGCATGCATCATCTCTCGTCTCTGATTATCATGATCGTATTTCGATACTTTGACGAGACAAACCCAATGCTGGTGTGTCGAAGAAGACAGCCACAGCGGGCTTGTTCGAGTCAAAGTATCACACCATATCTTCAGCATATTACCAATACCTGTCCCAATATAGGCCAACTGGTCTAAGAGGACGTTAAACCTTATTAGTCAGTCAGTCAGTCAGCTGGACACTAAAATGGCCAATGGAAATAATGGACCAAACGAGGTTCTCTGGTATCCAAGCTTCCCCTAGTCTCCATAATTTCATTGTAGCTGGAAAAGAGGAAGAGACTTCCTGTTTTTACTTTGCGTTGTTAGCATCGTCTGTTTCTGAGCTAAGAACCGCCGCCGTGCGTTTGCTTTCGTTTCCCGTTTTAGATGCGGTTACTACACAATGGAGCGGTGAAACACAATGAAGCTGTTTTTAGCTCAAAGAGGAAGAGAACCGACTGATTGACTGCTGAATGACCAGTCCTTTCGTAAAGTTAGATTGGAGATTGCAATTTTGCTGAATGGAAAGCATTTTCGTTTTTTGCTGACAGACAACAAGTTTTTGGACAATAAGACTATCATCCCAAATTCAAGAAAACACTCACCAAAAGCAATTAATATTCCGTTCCTTTTTCAGATACCCCTCACCACTACCCATATAGATCTTAACATTTTCGTTCTTGGTCATAGAATGAAACGAGAGTATGGGGCCGAAATGAAAAAGTGTGAAAAGCCATTAGCTTCTTAGAATCTTCTCCATTTTACGGCAATAGACCTACATTGTAATAGGTTCAAGCACGGATACCACCACATAAACTGAGAAAGAAAACACAAGTGAATTGTTCTCGCATAGCAAATAAACTAGGCTGGATGGACGTTAAAAAACGAAACAACCAACAAAGCAACAACAACGCCTCGATGATTATTTTCAGAATTTTCCTTCAAGAGTCTGCAGACACGTCAACAAAGAAAAGATGGCTCGGACAGATGCGAAACAGGTCAGAGACAACCGTACAAAGTGCAAACATCCAGTAACATCTCCAGCGTAATTATCGAGTCCGGCCATTTTGATGGACATCTCTCTTCGCTGACCGCTCGTTCCAGCCATTCCCTCCCGTCTCTCCACACTCGCTGTAATGTTCATCTGTGCAGATCTGCATGCTGCACGGTGCAGTGGCTTATGTGCACCCCACTGACAAACGTAACGCGAACCCTGTGGCAGATTTATGGTATCGGGCTATTCTCTCTCAGAACCGACTGAAAGACACAGCAGCTTTTTAACGCAAGAAAAACGCAGCATGACCCA
This sequence comes from Littorina saxatilis, assembly GCF_037325665.1. NCBI lineage: Eukaryota > Metazoa > Mollusca > Gastropoda > Littorinimorpha > Littorinidae > Littorina > Littorina saxatilis. The sequence continues at coordinate 36,395,005 of NC_090251.1, forward strand.
ACGATTCTTGTAAAACCATCGCAGAATGGTCAAGAAGAGGACTGCAATGCGCTGATTTTGCTTTACATCATGTTTGGGGCAAGGATATTTTGTGTACAAGAACTGCAAAGATGCCAACGTGAAATGATCCGAAAACTGAAGGTCCGCGGATATACTTTTTACCCCCCTTCTCCGTCTTTGTCAAAAGAGTACATTCTAATACTTGTGCCATATATGTGGTACATTGTATACAAATAAAGAAAACAATCTCAAATGCCGTATAGTGACTGTTACGTCAGTTTGACTATTCAGGATGACCCTGAACTCATTACATTTTATTTATGCTGCCCTTGAAGATGTTGATGTCAACAGATCAGCACAGTTTTTCCAAACACTTAAAAACAATGTGGTCATTCGACATTGACACTAAAACCTCCAAAACCGTACAACACGAGAAATTCCCATGTCTGTGTTGTACAAAGATCTTCTCTTTCCTGGCAGTTCTCAACCCGGAGGCCAAATCTGTTAGCGTGGGACTGTGGGGATTCTGTGCTAGAACTCGGCGTTCTGTGCTAAAGTCGCCGTAACCTGAAGCCGCTAATTACAGGTCTGGCTGACCAAACAAAGGGGGCAAGGGTGGAAAGGGAGGATACGACGTGCACGCAACGTGGGGTGAGCTGGGGGGAGATAGGAATCACAGCCACTGCTGCACATACACCATGGAACGCTGCCTGTTTATCTATTGTCTGGCATCGTGCATTCAGCTTTGATGGTCTTAGACATGTGAAGAATATGACTATTCAGAGAAGGACTTGTGATGATTGGGGAAAGGGTAATACAGATAGATACATAGACATATGCACGTGCATAAAGACATTTACAAAACACACAAGTCTGATAGTTTTTGATTAAGGAAATTGATTATTCCTTTGGCACTCTGAAGAAGACAGCTCAAACTGACGAAATATATGAAAAGAAAAACCGGAATACAGCTTTCTCTTGTTTTTTTCCTATATTGGTTTAAAGCGTAATAGTTGTACAGGGCATTCTTAAAGTTGTATCAATGTTCTATTAATTCTATATAAGGTAATTATATATACATATAATATATACCCTGAATAAGCCTCCCGTGGGGGCGATAATTTGGATCATCATTAATAGACATATTCCATATTCATCACCAACACTTTTGAAGAGATTGTTTTTAAATGTTTGCCTATATATATATATATATATAGTTAATTATCATTTTCCTGTACACCAAATCTGCAAAACATCCAAGTCTAATAGTTGTACGGAGCATTATCAAAGTTTTAACAATGTTCTATTACTTATATAGGTATATATCCTTATCCAGCCTGCAAAACAACCACGTTTAATAGTTATTCAGGGCGTTCTAAAAGTTTTAAGAATGTTATTTTTATTTATATACAAAGTTAATTACAATAGCCCTGTACGCCAAGACCACAGCACGAACACGGTTAGTGATTTCATTGTGCTGGGAACAGCAAGGGTAACAGCTCACAGAGAACAGAGGGATACCATAAACAAAAGATAGCCAGGCCACCCTTTCTCTTTTTTATCTCCCTTGCCCCCTCACACATCCAGGGGGCATTGCTGCTACCGTGCGGCATGCTGGGTAATGGATAATGGCGTTAGATGGGGCATGCGCGATGTACACCATTTACTCCAATGACTCGAGGTATGGCACGGACATTGGTGTGGCTCGGAGTTGTGCGAAAGAAAATGTGCATGACTGTTATGTTACCAGCTCAAAGGAAGATGTAAAAGAAAGGAAGAAAAAAGAGAGAAATAAAAAAGAGAAAGAAAGACTGAGAGAATTAACGAAAGAAAGAAAGAAAAAAATTGAAAAGAAAGAAAACAAGAAAAAAAGAAAAAAAAAGAAAGAAAGAAGCAGAGACCCTTCTGAACAGGGTGCATCCCTTACGCTCATATTCCCACATAACCTTATTGGAAACAACAACAACAACAACAACAACAACAACAACACAACAACAACAACAACAAAAACAACAACAACAACAATAAATAAACCATTTCAAGCTAACGTAAAGAAACAAAGCTAAACAATTAACAAAAAGGAATCACATATTGTAAAATCAAACACAAAAATATAAAAAAAATATGTAAAGCCCATGCGGAAACTTAAAGTAAATCTGATAATCACGCATTGGGACTCCCACACCTACATTTAGAGAAAGGAAAAATATTATAATAAAATCCATGCGGTAACTAAAAATACATCTGCAGATCAGGTAGTGGAATGTCCAAACCTAAATTTAGAAAACGGAAAAATCCACGCCAGTTTTCAATTGATTTATTTGTCTGTTTGTCCACTATAAAACCCATCGGGCCGATGTACTCGTTTTGTTAAAATTTAAATGTTCCAGTACCTTACTATTCTTGCTTTTAGATTATTGAATTTGAAATGTTGGCAGTCTATCTGGTTTTTGAGTTTTTTTAATAATTATTTTAAGTCAGAATCTAGTTTAAATACAATTTAAGATATGTAAAATGCCTGCAAAGATCATATGCGGCATATGTACTTTTTATAAAATAAAATGTATGGGCTGGAAGACAATTAGTGTAACCCTATTAAAAAAAAATGCAGCTAAGCAAACAAAATCCTTGAATTAGTTTCAACAAAAAGGTCAACGGATCAGTCCAAAACTCAGTACAAAGAAGGAAAAATGCCACACATAAAGTAAGGAAAAGAATATATAAAAGAAAGCTGTTCCATCTAGCTGTAAGGTTACATCAGAAAAGAAAAAAAACAAGCAACAAAAAAGCCAAGGAAAGTCACGACACGACTCGTATAATGGTGCTGCAGAACGTGAAGTGTATTGCAACTTGCAACAAGAGGTTGTCCAAGTGAGAACGGAAGTGACGGAGCACCCTTCACGCCAAAGACTTCCAGCGACGTCAGACGTGTGACTGTGTCTCCCCCTAGCGGTCTTCAACCTTCACACTTTGCTGTTGCTTGGTGTGACTAACAAACCTCTTCACACTTTTCAACCTCTCTCTCAACCTGCCTGCTAGAAACTGGTGCAAGACATGCCTCTCTGTCTCTCATTTTTTTCTTCTCTTCTGTTTTTCTGTCTCTTTCTTTCTCTGTCTGTCTGTCTGTCTGTTTGTCTCTTCTCCCTCTTTTTCTTTCTGTCTCTGTCTGTCTGTCTGTCTGTCCGTCTGTCTGTTCTCTCTTTCTTTCTTTCTGTCTCTTTCTCTCTACCTCTGTCTCTGTCTGTCACTGTCCTCTCTCTGTGTCTCTCTCTCTGTCTCTTTGTTTCTCTCACAGTGTACTTGCCTATCATCACACAAACAAACAAACAAACAAACAAACAAACAAACAAAACAAAACAAAAAAAGCACTTAGAGTCAATGGGAGAAATCCATAATAGTCATAATAAAAATAAAAATGATACGCAGAGATGTCATCAAAAGTATAAAAACACAAACTTGTGACATTAGTGGGGAGGGACACTTTTTGAGTCAACCTAAGCGCGAGAAACTGGTGCAATCATCGCGAGAAACTGATGCAGTCATCGCGAGAAACTGGTGCAATCATCGCGAGAAACTGATGCAATCATCGCGAGAAACTAGTGCAATCGTTCTGTCTTCTTCAGATGAAAGAAAAAGGTCACTATGTCTCCTTATCATCAAAGACAATATAACTTACATCATCTCTATTAGAGTCGTATACTAGCAAAGGTTATTAGGGGCAAAACATTTGATGAAAATAATTATGAAAAAAATCCCTCCTTCAATTATTTCATTCATGTTAAAGAAAGAAAATACCACTGACAGCTTTCAACAAATAGCTGTCACCCACATAAAACTATGAAAAGTGTCATAAATAACGTGTACTCAATTATTTAGTGTTCAAGACAAAATGAGCATCAAAGCTATCGGGCAAAACATTTCTGAACATTTTTTCTCACTCAATAAAAATTTAAAAAAAAGGGGGGGGGCGGGGTTGGCTAAACAAACTGAAAGGACAATAGCAAAAAAATCTTCATTTTCATTTTTATTCAACAACAAAAAAAGAAAGTAAACGATCACACAAACAAAAACATAACAAACCAAACAAAAGATGGAACAGAAAAAAGAGGAGGAAATACAGTAGAACAATCTACAATTAAAATAAATAAGTCACAACTGTATAAACAAAACCTTGGCTGTTGGAATATACAGAAATTGCGGGTTATATAATAGCTCCCAGACACGCCGCTAAGGCAAAAAAACAACAAACAAACCAAACTGTTTTGAACAATGCTATAACTAAATTCGAAGAGAAAAAAACATAAGGAGAAGATAACTATAGTAGAACAATCTACAAATAAAACAAATGAGTCAAAACTGTAAACATAGAAATGGCGGGTTATAATAGCTCCCAGATCCCCGTCTAAGAACAAAAAGAAGAGAACAATAAAAAGAACAAGAACAAGAATGTATTCCGCCATATAGCACACACGCCATTTGTATTTTTCCTGGTGTGGATTGCATCCATACTCCCATTCACTCCTTACATACACGATAAAATAATATAAAAACAAAGGGCCAATAGGCTGGCAACAACAAGTAAAAGTACAGGTAACTAAAAGTTTATCATTATGTCTAAAGAAACAAACAACAACAAAATCAAACAATTTTGAACAATTCTATAACTAAATTCATATCATCAGTTTGACTAACCTGGTGATGGTCAACATGTTTATTGTCCAGTTCTTAGTGCTGTACATCGGGATCAGTCGGATTTCTGACAGCAAACTAATTCAAACTCTCAGACGAGACAAGCAAAAAGCCTATAGCAGACTTCGGAACTGAGAGAATCACAACTGATGTGATTTCTGAATTGCTATAAATTTATTTCAATAGCATTTAGGTTACAATCGAGCTTCGCAATATCTAATGATGTGCTTGTCACAGACAACTCAAAACTTTTACCCGTTACACTTTCTTTGAAGGTACTCGGGTGGCCCTTGAAACACACATAAATCACTTACATCGGGCGTGGTGTATAAGCGCAATTACTTGGAAAGGAAAAGACCTTGGGATCATGGTGAATTTAGTTCTTTGAAATTTGACCAAAAACGTCATAATCGACAACAATTTCCTGTGGTATTGTGAAAGTAAAAGAGAATCCCTTTTGAAATGAACTTGAACACAAGTGGACCAAAGCAGCGACGAATAGAATACTATTCACGAAGTCCTTAGTTTATGACATTGTGTAATGTCGGTGAAGAAAATGAACTAATAACTTGCGTAATAGGTCCCTACAAAGCAATTGCAAGTGAACTAAGGGACTGATCAGCAGACTGACTGGCTGACAGAACGAATGAGTCAATTAATTAATCAGTAAATGACAAATGGGGGGAATGGAGACGGGGACAGCGGATCACCCAGACTTCACTAATAAAGCATTGAGCTCCTTAGTCTTTATTTAGTTTGAACACTTCAAAGTATAAAACAGCAGGAAATAAATGTGCGTTAAAACCAATGCGTATCGTAGAACAAACAATCTAAAATCAATACGAAACCGCAAGAAAAAACACACACACAAAACACACACACACGCAAACTTAGATCCCCAAACAAAACCAGCAGAAAGAAAGACCACCAAGGCTTCAACAAAACACATCAGTATCTGTGGGAGCAGCAGTGATTGACTATAACGTGCAACTTGGAGCGTCGTGCAGCAGGACTTGAGACAAAAAGGGTGTGGGGAGGGGGGGGGGGGGGGGGTCATGGAGGATCATCCAGCCGTGCAGAGCGTGTGCATCGATCCCCCTTAACGACTTCTCATGCAGCCCTCCCTATCGTGTCACTCACAATCTCGAAATGCGCAGCACTGTCAATTAATAAAGCCATGGCCTTGCTAGTTGCAATGGCCGTCAGCGAGAGTAGTTTGTGTTCAAGTACGCAGTCGATGTGTTAGTTATGCGTTAAAAGGAAAATATCGAAACAAAAAAGAAAGATTTGTTTGCTTGTATTTGCTTGCTTGTATTTGTTTGCTTGTTTCTTTTTTGTTCGTCTCTTTATTTGTTTGTTTGTTTATTTGTATGTTAGTTTGTTTTTGTATTTTCGCGTTTCTTTTTTCGGTATTTTCCCACCCGAGTGTGTGGTTGGCTGGTCGATTGCTTGTTTGATTGGCTGATTGGTTTGATGGGAGGGTAGGTGAGATGGTTGCATGTTTAGTTCGGATTGTCTGTGTGGTTTTTTTTTCTCAGAGAAGAGATAGTCACACCATTAAGTTATCTGAACGCAAGGCCGGAACACATGTAATTCTGACAAAGATGCTCTCGCCAGAATAGTGATAATGATCTGGTAACTCCTATATAAGTGAAAGGAGATATGACAGAGACTTACAAAAAATCACATATCGACACAGCACATCCAAACATTAACAGTTCCATACAGTAACATAGTGACACACAGACGTATCAACACAAACACACATCCACACATAATCGTGTCGACACAGACAGATCGACACAGTTATGCATCGACAAAGAACAATATCGACAATATCACGAATCCACATTTTCATGTACTGAGACAGGCACAAATCGACGAAGTAACTACACATAAGCCAATTAAATCCCTCATCCACACAGACACATATCCAGACATACCCCCCAACATCACACGTCAACGATATTTACGCTTCGACACAGAAACAACGACATGATCACGACATCGACATCTCCATGTATCAGTTCACATTATTTTATCAACACCTGCTACCCGTGAACCCATTTATCAATCAATCAATCAATGAATCTTATATCGCGCATATTCCGTGGGTACAGTTCTAGGCGCTCTGCAGTGATGCCGTGTGAGATGAAATTTTATACGGCCAGTAGATTGCAGCCATTTCGGCGCATATTTACCTTTCACGGCCTATTATTCCAAGTCACACGGGTATAGGTAGACAATTATTAACTGTGCCTAAGCAATTTTGCCAGGAAAGACCCTTTTGTCAATCGTGGGATCTTTAACGTGCACACCCAATGTAGTGTACACGGGGGGAGGTTCGGACACCGAAGAGAGTCTGCACACAAAGTTGACTCTGTGAAATAAATTTCCGCCGAACCTGGGATCGAACTCACGCTGACAGCGGCCAATAAAGCATGTTGGCGATACAGGCGAGAAAGAATCAAAAACATAAACAACGACATGATCACAAATTCCACATCTCCCTGTATCAATACACATTTGTTCGCATATTAATACCTGTTACCCGTAAACACATGTAAGTCCTAATAAAGCATGCTAGCTTATCGATACAGGCGAGAAAGAATCAGATACAAAAACAACGACATGATCACGACATCAGTCGACATCTGCATGTTTCAATACCTGTTACCGGTCAACACATTAAGGTCCCGATAAAGCATGTTAGCGTATCGATACAGGTGAGAAAGGATCAGATATCGATCCGGCACCCACCTGACTGCAGGGATGAGAGGCAGCGCACACGTCTCGTGCATCATGGGGGGACCGGGCTGTCACTGGGGGGACACACTTTGGCCACGCCCTAACCCCCTCCACCACCGGCGACAACGACGACACTGGTCGTACCGCCACTGGTCGTACCGCCACCAGGAACAACACAACGACACCTTTCGTTGCTTGTTTTACGGTATGTCCGATTACGATCTGGTTTGGTTGAACAATTCTCGTTGCTTGGTGGAATTGTTGTCTTCAGTAGCTGTGGGGTACTCCTTCTCCGAGTTTGCAGAATTAGGATTGGCACGGGAAATAATTGCCTGATTACGAAAAGAGCTTTTGTTGGTTGATGCCAAAGTAATTAGTGCCAAACTTAGCACTAGTACTCTCTTTCTTTTACACACATCGTTGCATCTATCTGAAAACAGCGGTAATTAGAACGGTTTACTTAACTTCAAAAATAAACCATGAGGAGGACTTCTGACGTCTTGAAGGTGTTTTGAGGAACAAAATAATGTTCAACAACCGAGCAGGAATACTGCAAAGTCCAGAATAAACTTTCCCTTAATGACAGGTATGTAAATGGTCACGATGAACAAACTTTTTAAGTGTACACAAAAACTCCTCACAGTTTTCACACAACTGTCAGCAAAGTCCATTAGACCAGAATCGTGGATGAAAAGTCCTCACAGAGGAATGACAATATCACGACTTAGTCCAGCAAAACGTCCAGATGAGAGTCCAGGAACTATTCCAGGATTGTCCAACAAGTACGTGAGTCCATGGAGGAATGCCAGGAGAGGAAGGAAGGGTGTCCACAAAAAGTCTGGCACCACCACGCGCACGAGACAAGACAAGGAGACTGACACTTGTAGCGGGGAGCGAGAGAGAGACACGCGCAGTGCTGATCACGAGCGCTGGAAGCAAATGACCAGAGTAGTGAGTGAGAGAGATGGGGGGGAACAGTCACCGTTCTCTAGCGATGTCCAAAACAACGGAGGCTCGCTACTACTTCACGACGCACGGCCAACTCATCGCCTTCTTCTCCCTCTCTCTCCGTCCTTCTCTCGGTGCCACTGAGTGATAAGAAAGACGAGAAGTAGCGACGTATGGTAAGAAATAGGCCACTGAAGAACCAGAGAGAGAGAGAGAGAGAGGAGGGAGACGGAGATGCAGGAGGGGGTACGGGAGTAAAGGAGGGGGAGGGTGGAGGACAAAAAACACTGCGACCAAAGAACTACAACTCATTGAAGATGGGAAAGAGGAGGAGACGCAGTAGGAGGAGGAGGCGGAGGAGGGAAGGGGGAGGGGTGTTTGGGAAGATGCAGAAGAACAGAAGAGAATCCTCCAAATCATAAGCGCGCAGTGTACAGGGAGTTTAGCCAAGCTCGGAAGACAATCACGCCGGCGTTCTGCCAATACCAGGCTAGGTAAAATGATGTGTTAGTTGTCTCCTCGACCAATCACAGCTCTCCCTCGCCTCCCTGGCTCTTGTGAATGGCGTAGGGCCGCCCGCCGCCGCCTGCCTTCATACACAGGCGTTGGACGCGCCGCTAAGCGTAGTAGTGCCAGACTTCTGTTTCAGAGTGCGTGAGTGTGAGTGTGTGTGTGTGTGTGAAGTTGTGGTGGCATAGGCAGGCAAGCCAGAGACTGCAGAAAACCAGCGCGCCAGAGCAACGACCGCAGAGAGACAGAAACTGAAACTGAACTTTAATTACAAAAGGAGAGAGAGAGAGAGAGAGAGAGAGAGAGAGAGAGAGAGAGAGAGAGAGAGAGAGAGAGAGAGAGATAGAGAGAGAGATGTATACTTGTTGTCTGTTGTTCAAATACCAAAGTCGTACCCCATAGAAATAAAAACAAAAAAACCCGAGAGATGATAGGGCAGATGTTCAAGCGTGTTTTCCATTTCTGTCGCCGTGTAAACCACCTAATGATTTTGTGTTGTTGTTTCTTATTGGCTACTGACCTGTTTTCCATCTTTTCGTTTCTTGGTATTCATTATTATTCTCTTTATTTATATAGCGCCTTATCCGAAGTTCATGGGGAAAATCGAAAGTGTGGTCAGCTTTTCTGGGGAATTTCATGAGCGTATGTTTCAAAGTAGAAAAGCAAAACAAAACAAAATCGGCTAGTTCTTATTTGAAAGCAGAAAGTATGAAACGCCATGACAAATTGATAGATACATCGTCGAGATATGCACCAAAACTGAGTGAACAGCCCGGAACGCTGTTGTGAACATCAACTCTGCGCATGGTGTCAAGGAGAAGTCACAGCAAGTCACTTTCGTGAGTTGAGCTGCTGACTCGAGAATGTGATAGTGTGGGTCGAGTCAACGTGTGTGTGTGTGAAGAGACAGAGAGGGAGAGAGAGAGAAAGAGAGACAGAGAGGGAGAGAGAGAGAAAGAGAGACAGAGAGAGACAGAGAGACAGAGAGGGAGAGAGAGAGAGAGGGAGAGAGAGAGAAAGAGAGAGAGAGACAGAGAGAGACTCGGAGAGAGACAGAGACAGAGAGAGAGACTAGGAGAGAGAGAGAGAGAGGGGGAGAGAGAGAGAGAGAGAGGGGGAGAGAGAGAGAGACAGAGACAGGGAGAGAGAGATAGAGAGATAGACAGAGGCAGAGTGACAGAGAGAGAGAGAATACTGTGGGAACCGTTCCCAGAATCCTTTGGTGCAAGAGTGTGGGAGGAAGGTTGATTAGTTCTGCCCTGCTGGTGAAATCACCCCCTCCATCCCCTTTCCCAGGTTCTCCCTCTCCCCCTTTCATCCCCCCCCCCCCCCCCCCCTACGAGTTTTACCGACTATCCTTCTCCGGGCCATCCCTTGCATGATGTCACGTTTGGAACGGAAGCCTCAGTCCTGCTTCAGTCTCAGTAATGAGTGTGCATTGTTGGAAGTATTGTGCAGACATTATTCTAATCACTGTAAAAGTGATTTTAACAGAACAGTCAATAGATTTGCAAGTTTTGAAACTCAGTCTCCCTGCTAATGAGGAGTTTCGTCAGGAATTGCAGAGGAAAAGAAATATTGGCTTTGAATCAGAATACTCACCAAAGAGATTATAAGCATATCCACGGCTCTTGGAACCTACTTTCATCACGCATTAATCAGCAAGTAAATGAGCAAAGGGCAAGATGCAAGTAAACACAACTGCATTAATAAACGATCAAGCATCAACAACAACAACAACAACAACAACAACAACAACAACAACAACACAAAAACACACGAGCAAATATAGAAAAAAACTGCGGCATTAACTCACTTTATTGTAGACGGTAAAAAAATAAAGCTTCCAAGATCTACATCATAATCATATTTTCATTAATTAAATTCACAAGAAGAAAATAATGTAGTCAATCAAATGTTTTTTAGTTTTTTTTAAATACCTGTCTTCGCTTATTTCTGTTTATGAGAAAAAAAGACAGACAGAACAAAAAGCTAACAGCATGGTAACTGGTGTATGATTTTGCGTGGAATTACGCTCGGCCCAAGTGCACCAATTACGGGGCTTCCGGACACACTCACTGACTCTCATTAATCAACCGTTTGAATGGCACAGCGGGCTTTTTGTCCGCGTGTATCTTGTTGTTTTTTCTGGCTGGGAGTTGAACGGGCACATGAGGATAGATAGGGGGGGGGGGGGGGGGGGGGCAGGGAGTATTTGTGATTGAATGAAAAAAGTATCATTAACAGTATTGTTGTCGTTGTCGTTCATGTTTCGTCGTTGTCTTTTTTCTTGAATGACAAAGATGGCTTTTTGTTTTTCTGGCTGCAAGTCGGATGGGGAGATACAGATTCAAAGACTCTTCGTAATTAAAACAAAAAAGTATTGGAAAAACAGTTTTGTTGTCGTTGTTGTTGTGGTGTCGTCGTCGTCTTCCTCCTCTCTTACATTCATCCTCTCATAATCAATCGTGTGAACGGTACAGCAGGCATTGGTTGCCTGCCTGTGTGCCTTACGGCGGGGATATAGCTCAGTTGGTAGCGCGCTGGATTTGTATTCAGTTGGCCGCTGTCAGCGTGAGTTCGATCCCAGGTTCGGCGGAAATTTATTTCACAGAGTCAACTGTGTGTGCAGACTCTCTTCGGTGTCCGAACCTCCCCCCGTGTACACTACATTGGGTGTGCACGTTAAAGATCCCACGATTGACAAAAGGGTCTTTCCTGGCAAAATTGCTTAGGCACAGTTAATAATTGTCTACCTATACCCGTGTGACTTGGAATAATAGGCCGTGAAAGGTAAATATGCGCCGAAATGGCTGCAATCTACTGGCCGTATAAAATTTCATCTCACACGGCATCACTGCAGAGCGCCTAAAACTGTACCCACGGAATATGCGCGATATAAGACTCATTGATTGATTGATTGATTGATTACTGTCTGCAAGTTATATGGGAATACAGGGATTTGCAAGGAGAGAGGGGTTTCGTAAGTTTACGCGGAAAGTTAAGGTTAGCACTAACAAAGTGCATAATTATATACATTTATGTTTTCTTTAAGTTGAGCATGATCAACAAAAAAGACAGAAAGACTGCAACCTTTACAGAAACACAGATAGCAAGACTGAATGATAAATTGGGGATTACTGTCTAAAGATATACTAGCGATTCATTCACGGCATGCTGGGTTAATACTCTGAGAAAGAGAACAATGGAGGACGGTCCTTCTTTTATGCATCCATATTACACCTACCAACCC
>NC_090251.1:36411841-36429341 GCF_037325665.1 Littorina saxatilis
TCGTGAATCACAGTCAGCGCGTGACTACTTCCTAAGCACTTCAAAGAGACACGCACACACAAGCGACGACAGTCAGGTTGATTTCAATAACACAATTAGACAGTTAAGACAATGAGCATTTCTAGATTTTACCAAATGCATGCATCAAGCAAATCCACTGCAGAAAAACACGCAGGCTATTGGCAATTGCCTGAGATGTGTTAACTGTCTATAAAATGAAGCATTTCTCCAGGCTGTCGGAATTGACCAACCACACAACGTTCCTATTGGAAGGTTCACTTTCAAAGATACACACGTGGCAATTGTCAGATTCTACAGGTATACGTAATCGTTGATTTGTAGAATGTGCCTTTCTCAGAGCTGTCAGAAAACGCACCACGAGGACAGCGTGGCTTGTCGTACAGTCAGAACAGCATCCAAAAACACACGCGACGACGTTCAAATCCAATAGTCATCCGTCAATTGATAAAACAACACAATAGACAGTTATTAGCATTCCTTGAGGTTGGTAGAACGTGTCACACACACAACGTGGCAGATCCGAGTTTCAGGTCTACATCCAAAGATGCACATGCACGTGACAAGAATCAGGTCCTATACAGGTGTCTGTTAATTGTTCAGATCATACAGGTATCAGACAAGTATTTCCCCCAGTGTCAAAGTTGCTGGTCCAAGATCCACACCAAAAGACACACACCTGATAACTGGTCAAATCCCACAGGACATAAAAGCAATCAGCAATAATTCACTGCGCACTGCCAGGAAACAGACAGACAGGCAGACACACACAGTTCCAGCCCAGCAGATCAGGTCAGAGGAACGCGTCTCTTCCAACAGACCGAGTGGACCCTAATTCTCCCTCCAACTCCTTCTCTCTGTATGGGGTGTGTGTGCAAGCGATTCCACACAATGTCATATAACAGGAGCAATAAGGACCCAGATACAACGGGGGCCAATAATAGGCCCAGGTGTTGAATCTATGGATGTGTGCGACTGTGTGATTGTGTGTCCGCCCGTCAGTCAGTTCGGTCTGCGCGCTCATCATGTTTGCAGGGGAGGGGTAGGGGGGGGGGGGGGGGGGGGGGAGGGGTACCCGAGGTATAGAAGGTGGGGTGGGTGGGTGAGTCTGCGAGTGTGTGTGTGTCTGCGCGTCTGCCAGTTTGTTGGGGAGCGAGAAACGGGTAGAGAGCGGGTGGAAGCGAGAGGTACCCCGGGTGGGTTTGGGGCGGGTAGGGGCACAACAACTAACAGGACACAAAAGACAAGTGTGACGGTTGAGTAGAGCGGAACGATAGAGGCTAAACAAAATTGTTGAAAGCCGAAGAAAGGGCCACAATCGACACAGAAAAGACAGGTTGCTGAAAAACCCTGAACAGGACATCATAAAAGAAGAGAAGAGAAGAGACGAGAAGAGAAGAGGGTTGGGGCCCGGGCTAACTGTTATAATAGTTTGTGTATTAGTGGTTCTGATTTTCACTTTCGATTCCGCCTGTTAAATTTTCCTCTCTTATATTTTGTGGTCATTGTTACAAGTCTTTGTGTTTTTTTGCAACGAAATGATGATATTTCCTGTATCAATAACTTTCTTTTTCTTGATGTCTTTAATCCGTCCTTCTGTCCTTTTGTAAGGTTTTACTGCATGTGCTATGTTTCGTTGCCACCTGAAATTTGGAACACTTCTTGGTCAATAAAAAGTGTACAGATTTGTGTCATGATTTTGTTCTTACTGGAACTATTTCACTCAAAACTAAAAGCTTAATGTTGTCCCATGTGCTTGCATTTTTTTTAACACGTCTTTTCGTCTCTGCCTTATCTTCCTATCCGTGTCTGTCTGCCAATCTGTCCGTCAATCTGTTCAGTCTTTTGCTCTCTCACTCTCTCTCTCTCTCTCTCTCTCTCTCTCTCTCTCTCTCTCTCTCTCTCTCTCTCTGTCTCTGTTTCTATTTCTCTCTCTCTCTCTCTCTCTCTCTCTCTCTCTCTTTCTGGATCTCTCTGCCTCTCTCTCACTCACTCTTTCTCCTCCCTCTCATGTATATTTAATATCTATGTGGGTAAATATCTTTTTCTTTATATATCTCTATTATGCTCGTTTACCGGTCTGCCTGTCTCCCTCTCGTTCTTTCGCACTGTCTGTGTCTCTCTGCACTCTTGTTTAAGTGTGTGTGCGTGCTAATACGGAGAGTGAGGTAAGACGAAAGATGACCTTTGTCCTTCATAAACAAGGTTTTCAAATTATAATCAAAGGGCCTCAAGCTCACCTTACCTATAATACGATTTCAAACCGTGGAAGGTAAACGGAAACGCACGACCCCACCTCCCACGCTTTCGCAGCCACAGCAAATGAAGATCAAAAGCCAGTTTGAATTCATGCTTCGACGCCATTTGTTTAATCGGTTGTAAATAAAAGACCATAAACCATAGCAATCCTTCTGCTGCATGTCGGGATGTGCCAGGATGTTGTGCTTTAAACAAAAAGCGAGCGGAAAAAACACGTCATCGTCAAAGTCCTCACCCGTCCTGTGACTTCTGATAAATGAGGAAGGTTATTCGCGTTTTGGCAAGAATAATATGCTTCTGCAGCATCTTTTTTTCTGTGCTTATCTGTCTGTCTGTCTGTCTTTCTGTCTCTCTTCCACCCTCTCTCTCTTCTCTCTCTCCCTCTTTCTGTCTCTCAATTATTTCCCTCGCTCTCTCTCTATTTTTATCTCTCTTCCTCTCTCTATGTTCCCTCTCTACTCCCTCTCTCCCCCCTTTCCGTCTCTCGCACTCTCTAACCTACACACACACACACACACACACACACAAACACACACACAAACACACACACAAACACACACAAACAAACACACACACAAACACACACACAAACACACACACACACACAGACACACACACACAGACACACACAGAGACACAGACACAAACACAAAAACAGACACAAACACAGAGACACACACAGAGACACACACAGACACACACAGAGACACACGCACACACAGACACACACAGACACACACACACAGACACACACACACACACACACAGACACAGACACACACACACACACACACACAGACACACACACACACACACACAGACACACACACACACACACAGACACACACACACACACACACACACACAGACACACACACACACACAGAGAGACACACACACAGACACACACACACACACACAGAGACACACACACACACACACACACAGACACACACACACACACACACACACACACACACACACACACAGAGACACACACACACACACACACATACACACACACACACACATTATCTCTCTCTCTCTCTGTCTCTCTTCGACTCTTTCTCTATTTTCCTCTTTCCGTCTCTGCCTCTTTTACTCTCTCTCTCTCTCTCTTTTCCTCTCTATCTCCCTCACTCTCTAGCTCTTTCTTTCTCATTGAGAGAGAGAGAGAGAGAGAGAGAGAGAGAGAGAGAGAGAGAGAGAGAGAGAGAGAGAGAGAGAGAGAGAGAGGAGAGAGAGAGAGAGAGAAAGAGAGAGAGAGAGAGGAGAGAGAGAGAGAGAAAGAGAGAGAGAGAGGGGGGGGGAAGAGAGAGAGTGAATGAGGCAGAGACGGAAAGAGGAAAATAGAGAGAGAGAGTCGAAGAGAGACACAGACAGAGACAGAGAAAGAGAAACAGAGACAGAGAGGCAGAGACAGAGAGGTGGGGGTGAGGGTAGGGGGGTAGCAGGGAACGAGTGGTTGTATAGCAAGTAGCATTGAATTCGACAAATCAGAAACGAATACAGGGCGGAAGCACATCCGTTTCGCAATAACGGCTCTTTGAAACCCTAACTACTTTGTCGCAATATCTCTTACAAATGACGAAATAAAGAATTACTATAAGCAGGTGTGCATTTTCCTGTAAAGAATAAGCGTTTAACACCTATGAATAATTCTGATTTAAACAGAGCTCTCTAACGTCGGAGGTCAAAACCGAAAGAGAGAAGAAATGGGATGTAAGAATCGTCACACATTGTTGGTTGAACAGCAATACACTGCGTCATGCTTTCTTTCGCGGCGTTGGTGGGACAAGTTTTCCCAGTTTTTGACAGCAGTTGAACTGGATTTGGTTCTATTGTTGTAACATCCCCCTTTTCCCTCCCACCCTTACATCCTCTCTTAAATTCCCTTTAATGTACAAGCAGTCATTCAAACAGATCGAGCTTAATCATTTTCCGGTTGAACCCTTACACACACACATACATACACACACGCAAGCATGCACGCACACACACACACACACACACAAACACACTGTCACCAAAACACACACACACACACACACACACACACACACACACACACACACACACACACACACACACACACATACGCGGCGCACGCACGCATGCACACACACACGCACACACAGTTACCCCATTCCCCTCAGTTCATGCAAAAGCGTCTTTGCTATTGTCACACCCAAACCGCCCCCTCCCGAGTCAGTGCCTGGTTACATACTCCCTCCCACCTCTTGTGTTGTGTGTCCTTCCTCTTTCCTGATGGTTGGCAAACTATTTAACTGTGTAAACTCCTCCCAGTTATTTCTTTCCTCTCTCCTCCTCCTCCACTTCACCGCGTCCTCCTCTTAAAGCCATCCTCTCTCCTCCTCCTCCTCCACTTCACCACGTCCTCCTCTTAAAGCCATCCTCTCTCCTCCTCCTCCACCACTTCACCACGTCCTCCTCTTAAAGCCATCCTCTCTCCTCCTCCTCCTCCACTTCACCACGTCCTCCTCTTAAAGCCATCCTCTCTCCTCCTCCTCCTCCACTTCACCACGTCCTCCTCTTAAAGCCATCCTCTCTCCTCCTCCTCCTCCACTTCACCACGTCCTCCTCTTAAAGCCATCCTCTTTCCTCCTCCTCCACTTCACCACGTCCTCCTCTTAAAGCCATCCTCTCTCCTCCTCCTCCACTTCACCACGTCCTCCTCTTAAAGCCATCCTCTCTCCTCCTCCTCCACTTCACCACGTCCTCCTCTTAAAGCCATCCTCTCTCCTCCTCCTCCACTTCACCACGTCCTCCTCTTAAAGCCATCCTCTCTCCTCCTCCTCCACTTCACCACGTCCTCCTCTTAAAGCCATCCTCTCTCCTCCTCCTCCACTTCACCACGTCCTCCTCTTAAAGCTATCCTCTCTCCTCCTCCTCCACTTCACCACGTCCTCCTCTTAAAGCTATCATCTCTCCTCCTCCTCCACTTCACCACGTCCTCCTCTTAAAGCCATCCTCCCTCCTCCTCCTCCACTTCACCACGTCCTCCTCTTAAAGCCATCCTCTCTCCTCCTCTTAAAGCCATCCTCTCTCCTCCTCCTCCACTTCACCACGTCCTCCTCTTAAAGCCATCCTCTCTCCTCCTCCTCCACTTCACCACGTCCTCCTCTTAAAGCTATCATCTCTCCTCCTCCTCCACTTCACCACGTCCTCCTCTTAAAGCTATCCTCTCTCCTCCTCCTCCACTTCACCACGTCCTCCTCTTAAAGCCATCCTCTCTCCTCCTCCTCCACTTCACCACGTCCTCCTCTTAAAGCCATCCTCTCTCCTCCTCCTCCACTTCACCACGTCCTCCTCTTAAAGCTATCCTCTCTCCTCCTCCTCCACTTCACCACGTCCTCCTCTTAAAGCTATCCTCTCTCCTCCTCCTCCACTTCACCACGTCCTCCTCTTAAAGCCATCCTCTCTCCTCCTCATCCACTTCACCACGTCCTCCTCTTAAAGCCATCCTCTCTCCTCCTCATCCACTTCACCACGTCCTCCTCTTAAAGCTATCCTCTCTCCTCCTCCTCCACTTCACCACGTCCTCCTCTTAAAGCTATCCTCTCTCCTCCTCCTCCACTTCACCACGTCCTCCTCTTTAAGCTATCCTCTCTCCTCCTCCTCCACTTCACCACGTCCTCCTCTTAAAGCCATCCTCTCTCCTCCTCGTCCACTTCACCACGTCCTCCTCTTAAAGCCATCCTCTCTCCTCCTCCTCCACTTCACCACGTCCTCCTCTTAAAGCTATCCTCTCTCCTCCTCCTCCACTTCACCACGTCCTCCTCTTAAAGCTATCCTCTCTCCTCCTCCTCCACTTCACCACGTCCTCCTCTTAAAGCCATCCTCTCTCCTCCTCCTCCACTTCACCACGTCCTCCTCTTAAAGCCATCCTCTCTCCTCCTCCTCCACTTCACCACGTCCTCCTCTTAAAGCCATCCTCTCTCCTCCTCCTCCACTTCACCACCTCCTCCTCTTAAAGCCATCCTCTCTCCTCCTCCTCCACTTCACCACGTCCTCCTCTTAAATCCATCCTCTCTCCTCCTCCTCCACTTCACCACGTCCTCCTCTTAAAGCCATCCTCTCTCCTCCTCTTAAAGCCATCCTCTCTCCTCCTCTTAAAGCCATCCTCTCTCCTCCTCTTAAAGCCATCCTCTCTCCTCCTCTTAAAACCATCCTCTCTCCTCTGTAAATTGCATTAATAGAACTAAAGGTATAGATGTCTTAGAAATATACGGGGGCGCTCTGAATCCAGAATCCAGTGGCGTGGTGGTAAGACGTTGGCCTCCTAATCGGAAGGTCGTGAGTTCGAATCCCTGTCGCTGCTGCCTGGTGGGTTAAGAGTGGAGATTTTTCCGATCTCCCAGGTCAACTGATGTGCAGACCTGCTGGTGACTTAACCCCCTTCGTGTGTACACGCAAGCACAAGACCAAGTGCGCACGGAAAAGATCCTGTAATCAATGTCGGAGTTCGGTGGGTTATAGATACACGAAAATATCCAGCATGCCTACTCAACGAAAGCGGAGTGAAGCTGACTATGCTCTCAGAGTATAGTGTGGGGAACCCAAATGGGCAAACGAGCTCGCACGTAACCAGAACAATTCTGGAACGCTGAAGAAGAAGAAGAAGGTTCCGCATCACTCTTACTTGCACCCTTGTTGCACATGACGTATCTGGATTCAGAGCGCCCCCGTATATTTCTAAGACATCCATACCTTTAGTTTTATTAATGCAATTTACACCATGTTAGAGTGTGAACAGATATGTGGTGGTTTACCTGTTGACAAGGGAAAGAGAGAATATGGAAATAAAAGAGGTCAACACAGCGAGCAGAGTCCTTCTTTCCAGTTTTGGGACGCTATCCCAGGAAAAACGTGTGTCCACTTTAAAGTTATGAGTGTGTTTCTGTGAAGCGATTGCATAACACACCCTTTCAAAAACGTAACAGCAGAGGTTGCGCAAAACTGAAGGACTTTTTGATACTCGATACGAATATATTTCATTTCCCCCCTTTTTTTCCCTTCAAACTCATGACAGCTACAGAGACTTTCCAAAGAGGTCCATATCAATATCTGAACAGATAGCCAACGAACAATTTAAGTGGCGAGCCTTTAAAAAGTTCACTTTTTTTGAAAGACAGTTTTAAAAGATGGAGGGGTGTCGTATTATTTTTGTTTGTAATACTTTCATTCTGATTTTGTTGCCTTTCCTTGTAAATTTCTACGTTTTTGTTTCTTTTTGAAAGATGGGCGTGTTACATCTCTCATAAGGAAGGAAAAATTAAAACTTTGAAAATGCAAACACGTCCCGGAAGAGCCATACAGTTTGAAGGTATTGTCAAAAACGGAGGGGATTTTTACTGCGACAATTATGATTTTCCCCTCGTTCTTACAAATATCAATTTATTATTTGCCTGGCGACGAACATTCATTTAACAACGCAAGAAGCACGTCGTATGATGGCTCCGTACAATTTAAAAAAACCCAGCCTTTTGTCTAACCTCTTGCTAGATATTGTCCGTAAACGCTTTCCTATTAAAGAAGGTGGGTGACCCCTCCCTCCTCCTCTCCCCTCCCCTCTCACCCCCCCTCCATACAGAAACACCACCTGCCTCAAGACAGGTCGTTTGGTCCCGACAGGACGTACGTCAAACACTTTTAGTCCGTCGGTCAAAAAAGTTTTAAAAGAAAAAATACAGAAATAAAGCCGCCTGATGTGTTCCACGCATGAATGTGTACGGTTTACCTTAAATTAACACACAATGGAAACCAATAACTTTTCAGCATTGTAAAAACGTATCCTTAAATTAACACACATGGAAACCAATAACTTTTCAGCATTGTGAAAACGTAACGCTGCGCAAACAATTGAGTAACTTACAAACGTATCCAACATTTATGTATTTCTAATAAGTCCTCTTTTCTAATTGTGTTCTGTCGTACTCAGTCGAAGGTAATGCATTGTTAATTAAGTTAGACCAAATTTGTTGTACATTGTTATTCAATTCAGATAAAGAGCCACAATGAAGTAGAATAAGCGTAAAATGCAACATAGTTACACACATACAATTAATGTCAACAGCTCATCTGGACGAAACTCATTAATGTCTGAAGTCTCCATTTGTTATTGAGATGCGTTTGCATCAGTGTGTTTATATAGAATTTGCACGAAGACTCAAATCTACAAGGTTTAGTTGAGGTTGTTTTTAGTGTAATACTCTTATTGTGATCCAATGATGAAATCATGTAACTCTCGGAAGTCATCTAAAAGAGCTCGATAACAAGTCTTTATCTAAATGATGATACAATAAACTTTTGACAAAGGGTGTATTTTAGAAGCAAGTAGAAACAAGTCGCGTAAGGCGAAATTACAACATTTAGTCAAGCTGTCGAACTAACAGAATGAAACTGAACTCACTGCATTTTTACAGCAAGAGCGTATACTCGTAGCATCGTCAGTCCACCGCTCGATGCACAGGCAGTGAAATTGACAAGAAGAGCGGGGTAGTAGTTGCGCCGAGAAGGATAGCACGCTTTTCTTTATCTCTATTCTTTTTAACTTTCTGAGCGTGTTTTTAATCCAAACATATCACATCTATATGTTTTTGGAATCAGGAACCCACAAGGAATAAGATGAAATTGTTTTTAAATCGATTTCGGAAATTTTATTTTAATAATAATTTTTATATTTTTAATTTTCAGAGCTTGTTTTTAATCCGATTATAACATATTTATATGTTTTTGGAATCAGAAAATAATGAAGAATAAGATAAACGTAAATTTGGATCGTTTTATAAAAAAATGTTTTTTTTTACAATTTTCAGATTTTTAATGACCAAAGTCATTAATTAATTTTTAAGCCATCAAACTGAAATGCAATACCGAAGTCCGGCCTTCGTCGAAGATTGCTTGGCCAAAATTTCAATCAATTTGATTGAAAAATGAGGGTGTGACAGTGCCGCCTCAACTTTTACAAAAAGCCGGATATGACGTCATCAAAGACATTTATCGAAAAAAAGAAAACAACGTCCGGGGATATCATTCCCAGGAACTCTCATGTCAAATTTCATAAAGATCGGTCCAGCAGTTTAGTCTGAATCGCTCTACACACTCACACACACACACACGCACACACACACACACATACACCACGACCCTCGTCTCGATTCCCCCTCTATGTTAAAACATTTAGTCAAAACTTGACTAAATGTAAAAAAGAAGCCACTGTAACATTTCCTAATTAGGTTTGTCATGTATGACTTTTAAGTCGATATGTAGCTAACAATCAGTGCAATATGTCTTAAATGCGTTTTGTCATGCATGGCCATTACCCAAGTAAGAAGCAAGCGATAGCAGATAATAAGGTTAAGAAGGTAGCAAGAAGAACACATAGTTAACAATAAGTGCAATATGTCTTAAATGCGTTTTGTCATGCATGGCCATTACCCAAGTAAGAAGCAAGCGATAGCAGATAATAAGGTTAAGAAGGTAGCAAGAAGAACACATAGTTAACAATAAGTGCAATATGTCTTAAATGCGTTTTGTCATGCATGGGCTTTACCAAGGCAAGAAGCTCGCAAGGCAGATCATTAGGTTAAAAAAGTAGCAACAAGAATACGAAAAGGCATAAATCCAAATGCTTTCTCTCATAAGAGACCTGTCTGAACTAATGCCTCATCAAGTCAATGACAAGACACAATAATTACTTAGCGTCTCAGCAACGTAAGACGGGAAATCAAAGGGGAATCTTAGAGTCGTCATCCGTTGGGTCAATGTTTTCAATCAACAAAATGACATTTGATGTCGCGGCAAAAAAATCATTCAGGTTGACATCAGGAAGCTATAAAACCAAAGAGAGCGGAAAAAGCAGAATCTTATTTAAAATTAAAAGCTGAAAAACCCTTGTTCCCTCCTCGAGCTTGTGGAAATAATGGCGAGAGGTGGGGCGCGCCAAGCCAAGCGAGAGCTATGGAATCCGAGGCAACGCGCAGCCCTTTGTCCTCCATTTCATTTCAATATTTGCCAAACCAGTTCATGTAAATCTTTTTAAAACGTCCCGGATGAACCTGGCTCAAACAAGAACACCCCTGACATGCCATTGTCGCGACCGCAGGCCGAAGCTATTAAATCTATTATCCCAGCATTTCTATGGGCCTGACGTCTTCGAGTCCTTTCTTCTCTCAATGTGGGACTTTTTGTATGTCATTTTCCATAAAATACATAAGAGTATTTTCTTAAAATCCAAGCGGTAAGGGAGCACACAAGGAAAAAAGTGAAAGCAAGAATCAGCTCATAATGTGTGTGTGTGCGTGTGTGTATGTGTGTATGTCTTTGGTGGAGCGGCAAACAAAAAGAAGAACGCAATGCAAGTGCAAACACTGACTATTGTGACCAGACAAAACACACACGGTAAGGACACACGCACAATATTAATGTTCAAACTTAGCACGACCCTTGAACCAAAAGCATTGCTCGCTGAAATGATAATGCCATTTATTTCTGTGCCTTTGTGAGGGAGATCCGTGAGAAAAATAGACCTATGTCCTTTTGTACTTTATGAACCTGAGAGACGAACTGTTGGATATGTATATGTCTTCTTTTAAAGCACATGTACCATCTCGTGTCATTTAGACCAACACAAAACTGTCCCAGCTTTTTACATGTAAAAAGAGCATCTCTCTACTAGGACATATACAAAATCTACAACTTTCCCTTCTGTTTAGTGTGATTTTTTTTTAATTCGTTGAACTAAACTCGTTACCGATACCTGATTTTTCTGCGATCAGTCAGGAGGCCTAGTAGCTCAGTTGCCGATAGAGCATTAAACTTGTGATCCTTGGGTCACGGTTCGAATCCAGGCCGGGACGGACACATGGGTCAACTTTATGTGCAAACTCAGAGACGGTATCCAATCCCATCCTCGTGTTACCACAGTGGCACGTAAAAGACCTCGGTCATTCTGCCATATTTGTGCAAGAAGCTGATTACATCTAAACACGCACACATATTGGTAGTGCGACTATTGTTCTTGCGAGCTTTTTACTTCAGAAGCGACCCACATTTTCCAGCAATGGGAACATGGAATTGGAAATGGAAACTAACAAATAAACAAAATCTTCAAACTTCACGCTGAAAGCAGCTAGGCTGTTTAGTTTTGCTGTTTCTCTAAGTGGAAGACAGCTTGTATCTCGTGTAAAAGCCTGGACAGCTATCAGCTATATGTGGTTGTCTCCATGATTGTTTTCACGGGATAGAAGTTACCTTTAAGGTATCACTTATTTCTGAAAGGATTTATCAAACAAACGCGCTAGCTTTGAAAGGTCGTGTTATAAGCAGAACATTACTTTGCCATACGCAATTATTACATGCTTATGCAGTTATGGTAAACTGAAAGTGTGTCATGACATTTTTGTTGTTATCAAAGTATCAATGCTTTCGAAGGAATGAACAAAAGTTGGCAACAACCCCGTGAAGATTATCCATTAAAGCGACTTTCGCCTGTTATGATAACGATGTTTTTAAAGTAGATTTTACCTTCACTTTTCAGGATTGAGAAACCGGCGCTGCAGCTAGTCCAAGGTTATACTCAGTCATCGGTAGCGTACTGCTTCTATGCGAAATCTCTAATATTATTTTAGTATTTCATTAAAAAAAATTGCGTCTCTTCGGTCTCTGAGTTTGAAAATGTCTAATTAGCGGCATGTATTTTACTTAGTTTTAGAAGAATGTTGTGTCAAATAATACTTATGAATTATTCAATGTGATTCGTTGTTTCTGTAGTTGTTGTTTTGTTGCTGCTGCGGCAGCTGCTGGTTTGTTACTTCTTTAGTTCATGTTGGTTGGTTTTGGTGACAGCAACGACGACAACAACGACAATGATGATGTCGACGACGACAACGACGTCGACGAAGACAATGATCACGATAACGATAACGATAACGATGACGACAGCACAATTGCGTTTTGACAGAATAAGATAACTTTGGCAAGAACAATAACTTTACACGAAGAAAACCAATATCAGACACAGTACTTTCAGAGAAAAAACACACACTTTCTTCCAATGCACTTATTTTACAACGTCATCAATCTATACCAGTCAAACAAAAATCTTCGCCGCTTTGTACTTTCTCGGCGGCAGCAAGTTCAACAACCACCCCAACCCCCACTCCCGCCCCCACCCCCATCCTAAAGCTCAAAGTTATTGTAGAAATCAAACTTCATTTTCTCAGTGACTGAGGCATACACAGAAAAGCAAACGGACAAAAAATCCAAGAGAAGCCAAGGAGGCTTTTCTCTCATCAAAACTTCACTTATTACGTAAGTCAACATTGGCGGAGCAGCGCTGAAATCAATCAATTCAAACAGGGGACGTGAAGAGCGGGCAACGTTGGGGGGCCCAATAGATGTCCACACTGCAAACTGCCAAAAATGGAAAATGGAATTGGCATTGCAGACTATGGCTGTCAGAGCTTAGAGGTTTTGTTAGCACAAAATGGGACTAGTTAGGGGAAAGCAGGAATGACAGAGGTTGCCCGGACAGAACACAGGATGGCTGTGGTACAGAGAAACGGTGAGAGCGAGAGAGAGAGAGAGAGAGAGAGAGAGAGAGAGAGAGAGAGAGAGAGAGAGAGAGAGAGAGAGAGAGAGAGAGAGAGAGAGAGAGGAGGGGGGGCAGAGAGAAAGAGAGAGAGAGACAGGGAGAGACAGAGTGAAACAGACAGAGAGAGAGAGAGAGAGAGAGAGAGAGGACAGAGAGAGAGAGAGAGAGAGAGAGGGGGGGGGGGGCAGAGAGAGAGAGAGAGAGAGAGAGAGAGAGAGAGAGAGGGCAGAGAGAGAAAGAGATAGAGAGAGATAAAGAGAGAGAGAGCGAGAGAGAGACACACATTGTTGACATAAAACATTTTTGACAAAGATAAAGAAAAGAGAAAATCAAATAAGAGAGACAACTGGACACTAACGACACATATTTGGGACAGGGAGTGGGGTAGGGGGGATGGCAAAAGATTCGGAGACAGAATGTAGGAAGGTCATAAGCAAGGAAGGGGAGGAACAAAACACCGAATAGAGACACGGTGGGCTGGGATAGGAGGAGGAGGGGGGTCGGGGGGGGGGGGGGGGGGGTCGGGGGTGAAGAGGATTTGAGAGAGAAAGAGACTGTAGGATGGATGAATACAAAAAAATTATGTTATATTTTAATGGACAATAAAGTGCTGTTATTGTTATTGTTATTACTATATAAGAAATAAGGGCATTAAGGGTAGGCGCGTGGGGAGGTGAAAAGGAATCAGAGTCAGAGGTTGTAAGACAGATAATGGTGTGTGCGTAAAGAAAATGAAACAAAACGAGACTGAAATATGAACTAATTAACAAATAGACAAATACAAAGAAAGAAGTTATAAAGGAGACAGAAAGATAAGATAATGGTAGATAAATAAAACAGGTTTAATCAGTCCAAAAACGTCTTTAAAATGGCGTTGCTGACAGTGCAGTTATGTTTAAAATCATGCACAGACACAGCTCCGATACAGAAAATGACCAATCTGGCTTAAACATGCAGAATCGGAAAGTTTGAAACAAGAGATTTATCTGATCATGGTCTAGAATTCAGTAAAACTTGATGTGTTCAAATTTTCAATCGGCAAAATGAACACAGGTTAAAAAAAAACCACAGAATGTCTATTTCCTCGCTTCACGTTTCTAGAATATCTAGGGAAACTCCTTGACAATGCCCTCAAAATCTGCTGCATGCACACAGCACTTTAAGAGCCGAAACCAGGACATTTTCAAGAATGGGAAATGCAAACAAAAAAGAAGAAACAAGAAGCTAAAGAAGAAAGAGCATATCAGAAGGGAGGACGCCTTCGTGTGACAAAGAGGCAAAGTTGAAGAACAACTCTCCCACGGACTTGAACCAATGCAGCCCACAAAGGTTGCGTCCATGTGACCCCACATTTATTATACTGACAACAACAAAACATTGAAATGGAGGAAAATGCTTCAATCTTTATTCCCCCTTCGTTCTTTCCCTCAGCCCCTTGTTGTGCAACAGTGATTTTGAGCAAGACAGACAAAGTTGTCCTACAGGCGAAGGCAGCTATCCCCGTCTATTTTCTGTCGACGCCCTTTTATTGACAATTCCATTTTCCACCCTACATAACTTTTTTGAATCAGAGAGTGTTTAAAGCGTCAGTCACGGTTTAGTGGGTGAATTAGTTTGCGAGTCTGTTCGTTGGCTGGATGGTTTTCTGGTTGGTCGGTCGGTTGGTTGGTTGGTTGGTTGGTTGGTTGATTGAATCGTTCGCCTGTTTGTTAGTCGTAAGCTTATTTGTTTTCTGGTTCCTTTCTTCATTTGTTTTCCTGCAATATTTCCTTAACTTCTTTTTCAAACTGTTTGTTGGTTTAAGAGAAAACATAACCAGAATGCAACGGTCCAATAGATAACAAGGATTCTTAATTCACTGTGTCTATACACTTTCAGTAACAATTCAAGCAACTGACTTCTGATAAGAAAATTAAGACGCAGGATTCCGCACGTTTGAGGGATTCAGAAAAGTCATAATTGGAAAACAGATAAAATATTAAAAAGCAAATCTTTATAATGCAGTTGTCACAATGCGATACAAACATTCCTTCACATGTCCCAAGTTCACACATGCATTTGGTCTTCTACTGGCACATGGTAAGAGAAAAGCAAGTTGAAGACCGGTTCTTTAAACGCAGAGATATATTGAGAGACGTCAGACATGGAGAGAGTGCAGAGAAAGGGCTTGTAATGTATTTGCTATATTGTCAGTATTTACATTCAGAAAAAAACCTTTGAGAAGAATGGGCAGACAGCGCTTGTCGGTGAAATACTGTCGTGGTTTCATCACACAGACGAGGTTGCTTTGTTGTCCCTGCGCTTTCAATCGCTTCATTCCCCTCGCGTTTATTATAAACGGCCTCCCCCCTTTTCTTACACTCCAATTTTCATCTGTAAAGATGGAATTGTGGGTCCCCCCACTTGGGCCAAAGAAATATGGCAGAAGCTTTCTTCTTTTCCTTTCTTCTCGCTGTTCTATACTCGACCCCCTGAAATCTATTCTTCCCCTGTATTCGTCTGTATTTTTATTCGGTATTCTTTTCTGGGGCCGTGTATTCATCAAATCTTTTTTCAAGTTTTTCTTTTTTCTTTTCGGTAGAGTGTTGTTGACTGCCGCTCGACGGGCAATGGTCGGGTGCGTGCAAGATTGTGAGATCGGGTATTGTCGGGTGTTAAACAAGCGCACCTGTGCTGGCTGACACATTAATAGGTCCGTAAGTGTTTGGAAAATAAAGTCAGTCCCCCTCATGGAGGCCAAGGCCCCGCCGTGCCTCTATGGTCACGAGAGGGAGGAAATTAAAAAAAAAGTTTGTTTAAGAAATCGGGGGAGCATTGTGTGCACAATATTCTTTAATGCATTTCTGAGGTGAAATTGGTTGGTTAGACTCGCTGTCTAGGGTCGTACCTAACAACCCCCTCCACCCCCCCTCACCCCCCCCCCTCACCACCCCATTTTGTTTAAACAGAGTGCCGATCGTGCCAAAATGTATTGTCCGACTGTCTGTCTCTCTCTTTCTTCCTCTGTTTCTGTCTTTTCTCTCTCTCTCTCTCTCTCTCTCTCTCTTTCTCTCTCTCTTTTTCTCTCTCTCTCTCTCTCTCTCTCTCTCTCCCTCTCTCTCTCTCTCTCTCTCTCTCTCTCTCTCTCTCTCTCTCTCTCTCTCTCTCTCTCTCCGTGTCTCCCTCTGTGTTCTCTCGTTCTTTTTATTTCTATTATATATACCTCTCTCTGTCTTTCTCCCTCCCTGTATACATATCTCTTTCTCTGTGAGTTTTTCTCCCTCTCTTATTTTCTCTCCCCTCCCTCTCTGTGTCTGTCTGTCTGTCTGTCTGTCTGTCTGTCTGTCTGTCTGTCTGTCTGTCTGTCTGTCTGTCTGTCTGTCTGTCTGTCTGTCTGTCTGTCTGTCTGCCTGCCTGTCTGTCTGTCTGTCTGTCTGTCTGTCTGTCAAAGTCTCTGTCTGTTGTAACTCTGTATGTCTTTCTCTGTATATACGAGTCTCTGTCTCTCTGACTGTCTGTCTTTCCCTTCTTGTCTCCCTTCCTCCTTTTCTATGTCCCTCCCTCTCACCCTATCTCTGCCCCTAGTTTTCTCTCTCATTTCTCCCTCCCTCTCTCCCTCCCTCCCTCCCTCTATCTTCTCCGAATTTTGATCACACCCAAAATCTCCCTCTTTAGTGTGGGTTGTGTTATTAAAATCATAACTACTTGGCACAAAGGAGGTTGAATGGCAGCTGAAAAGCTCACATTTTCTCTCTCATCTAAACCCTATGAGTCACGCAAAAGGTGGGTTTGTGGTTGGTGCCACCCTTGAGTCTCTCCTTTGTCGTGGGACGCTGGTGTTGGGTCTAGTCAAATAACTGTCTTTTGTCAGCTATTGTGTACAGCCGGACGTACATTGTACCACCAGATTCGATGCAGATACCGGGCTCTCCACCTTACACCCACCCATCCACCTCACCACCACCCCTCTTCTCAGGCTCTTCAGTTCCCCCAGCCCCCGTCAGCTCTTTCAGTTCCCCCTCCCCCCCCCCTCCTCCCACCTTCAAATTTATTTTCATTTTAAGTCTCCCACCCACTGACTTATTATCCTCTTCCACAAACCCGTATCGTCGTCGTGATTTTTCTTTGATTATTTTGACCGATTGCATTATAAAATAACGTTCGTCAACTATGTTCATATCAACTTTCAAATAGGTTCGCCACAGTCTGCAGTTAGTATCGCCATTATGACCATCAGTATTGGCAGCACTAACAACAACAACTGAGAACCCTTTCTTCGCCGTCGTAAACAAAACAATGGAAACAAACTGCCAAACGCTTTACATGCACGACGCAACAACAAGCAATGCTTATCCATCAAGTTGTATTCAAAACACATTACAATTCAACGACACTGATTGTTTTCACTAACGCTTTCTTTATATGATTGTTTCTTGTTCAAGTGTCTATCGTCGTCAAACTCAGCAATCTTGCTGTCGCCAGCGTCGTCGTTGTCGTCATCATCAACTGACTTATTTCTCGATTTTAGTAGTGCTTTTAATACAATTATCCCCCACATGCTGTTTGACAAGCTGTCAGCCCTGAACGTACATCCGTCCATCTGTCATTGGGTTTTAGACTTTCTCT
>NC_090251.1:36436841-36456841 GCF_037325665.1 Littorina saxatilis
AAAATAATTATGATCTCAAAAACAATAACGACGATGACGACGACGACGACGGCGTCGACCACAACGAAAATAATGATGATGATGACGACAACAACAACAACGACGACGACGACAGTGACGACAAGGACGATGATGATACCCTTTTTTAAGAACAATAAATCAAAGCAACTATAAAAATTATTTCATCAAATACAAAACAAAGGAATCACAACACAATATTTTGTTCTGCGAAGTGTTAACAATGACGGTCACAATAAAAGTTCAACATGTTCAAAAAACGCTTGAAATAAAAATTTCAAACGAAAGAGACAATCTGAAAAGACGAATTACCTACGCTAGAAAGAGTTCGTATACGACACACCCTTGAGTGCAAGCCAGTATATTCCGAAAAAGTACAGTTCGTACCTACACTTCAGATTAGAAGAGGCAGGTTTTGTTGTGGTTTGAATCCCCTGGCTCTTAATGTATTGTCACTGTGACGTGTGACACGTTGAATAGTTAAAAAAAACCACGGTCACAGCTACTGTTTATAAAAAGAAAGTATAATGCATTTGTGTGTGTCACAAGAGAAGGAGAAAGAGAAGGGGAAAGCTGGGGGTGAGGGGGTGAGGGGTGAGGGGTAAGAGCGAAGGGCAGTGCGGATGTGAAGAGAGAGAGAGAGAGAGAGAGAGAGAGAGAGAGAGAGAGAGAGAGACAGACAGACAGAGCGAGAGAGAGAGAGAGACACACAGAGAGAGAGAGAGAGACACACACAGAGAGAGAAGGGGGGCGGGTGAGGGAGGAGAGAAATGAAATGTGTGTGTGTGTGTGTGTGAGTGTGTGTGTGTGTGTGTGAGTGTGTGCGTGTGTGTGTGTTGTGTGCGTGTGTGGGTGACTGCTTGTCTGGCTGTCTGTTCGTTCGTCCGTCCGTCCGTCCGCCAGTCCGTCCGTCCGTCTGTCTGTCTGTCTGCTTATTCAACACACACACAAAGACAAGTACAAAACAACATTGAAAGAGCAACCAACTAAGACAAAAACAGGAAAGCGAAGGACAAAGATGGAGAGGGGCAAAGAGAGGAAGAGATGGGGCGACAGACAGAAACAACAAAAATAATTAAACAGCTAGGGACAAGAGAGAAACCCACACGCGACTCACTACCACCAACCCACGAAGACCGCAAACAAGCCACATAAAACGCCAGTATACGCAAAGCGGAGACAGAGGCAGAGAAACAAAAAAGAGATTACACTTTCACCGGCGCCATTACTACAGCGACGACAAAAACCAACACCAGCAATAACCGCAACATCATCAGAACGGCAGACAACGACCCAAAGCATCTCATCCCTGTCTCTCCATTTTCTGGCATCGTTTGGAGCCCTCCGCTCATTACAGTCGTGTTTTATCACCCCCGCCCCGCCAGCCTTTATTTGGTGCAAAACGAACAGAGTACTCAGTGCCCGCTACTTTGCATAGCCAGTGCCCGGGGTGCCCGAATGACCGACTTCATTGTTTCAGTCTCTCGGTCGTTTTCTTTTTTTTCTTCTGTAATTTGGTCGAAATTTGGCGTAAAAAGTGTAAATAGGAATGGAATAAAAGCAGTAAGGGGTAGAAATGTCTTTGGTTTATTTGTGTACATATTTGTAAAACGTCTAAGAACAAATTAAACAAAGAACAGGTCGCAAAAAGCGAAATCACCACATTCAGTCTATATCGTTAAATGGCATCAAGCGATGAAAGGGACAGGAAGTACTCGGGAATAAGCTAATTAATACAGGGGCTTAAAAATGAAGACAAAAGCAGAATAATAAAGATGGTAATATGATGACATCATGCCATCTTACGACCAAACCAGCAGAAAAACGGACCTCTTTTCTTCCACTTTCCCCGGAGTCAGCCTGGCCTGTGTCTGCAATTTTTGCCAGCACTGCAGGTCTCGTCCCTCCGTCCCTTCAAAGACAGAAGCAATGAAGTGGCGGCGCATGTTAATCCCATTGAATCCTATCCACTTTAACACAGTGCTAATGACAAGCCCCTAAATCCCCAGGTGTCTTCACAGGAGGCGCTGCGGTCGTGGTGATGGACACACAGTGATGGGCTTTTACGACAAGGCTTTTGTGGCGTGTTTGGGTAGTTAGCGTTGGTGTCCTCTGCCAGGGATGGACTTGACAGGACATGATGTCTATTCCAGACGATTAGGCGGTAACGATGGACAGGCACTGATTGGTTTTCACTGCAATGTTTTTATTATTTTTATTTTTTATACATTTCATATCGTCTTCAATCGACTTTAGTGGGCTTCTCGTGAAGTTAGGTTTTCAGTCCTCTGTCAGGATAT
Source organism: Littorina saxatilis (assembly GCF_037325665.1). Taxonomy (NCBI): domain Eukaryota; kingdom Metazoa; phylum Mollusca; class Gastropoda; order Littorinimorpha; family Littorinidae; genus Littorina; species Littorina saxatilis. Next base: position 36,439,160 of record NC_090251.1, read on the forward strand.
TATGTATATTCAAGGTGGCGTAGCCCTGACAAAATAAAAACAAATAACCGAAGGATTAACTGTTTTGAACATCATTTAAATAAACGTTTCCATATTCATCAACACATGTTGTTGAAATTCTACTTTGACACCACTCCACGCAGTCGGCTTAATTGCTGTTGTTTCTGAATTACCTTTGATGTTTACTTTGAGGATTAAGATAATGAATAAAACAATGTTGCCTATTTTGCTTGGTTTTATTTGATTCTGATTTTGATGCAGAGTGTTATATAGTATATATAAGTATTGGAATGTCCGACTTCATGATTATCAGTGTCATTTTCTATCTGTCTGGTGCATGTAATAATTTCTCTATGAGATAATAAAGTATTCTTATTCTTATTCTTAATATAAGCTTTCGCTTGAGCTCAATGCCCTATTCTTTTCCATGGTGTCATTGTGTCATGTTTAAATTGATAACAATCTTGTTTAAACCAAATACAACAAGAAATTCCTCCGAGGTAGGAAAAACACCCCCGTTGGTCAAAGGGAAATAACCATTCTCACTGCCACCAACTGAGAAGGTTATTTCCCTTTGACCATTAATATCTCCCTCTATAAGTCCTTGTAGAATCTTAATCCACCAATAACTCCCTAACCGTGTGTTTGACTGGTCCCAATTTTTGTAAGGACCGTCTCAGGAATGTATAGAACCTGTTCACCAAGTTTGGTGACGATCGGTCCGTTCATTCTTGAGATATATATGCGAACACAAACAAACAAACACATGGAGCGAATCCTATACACACCCCTATACCGGGGGTGTAACAATGTGTAAACCAAGCTGAAAGTTCCCACTCGATGTCTATCAATCAGACAGTCTCAATACAAGAAACACTCCGGACTCCACTGCAGCCAGAGTTGACGACGAAGAGCTGATGCAGCAGCCGAGCGGAGTGGCCTGTGGGATTTTAATGTCCGCATTGATCTCACACTTTGATGGCCACATCACACGGAGGGACTCGGGAACGTCGGTCGTGAAGACAACCCTTTCACAACGGCTTGGGGTCTGCGGTGTCTTTGTGGCGCCGTCTTTAAAACTTTAGTGTTTCAAAACCACAACAACCAGCTCAGCTGTTTGACTCTTTGCTTTAGTTTCAGTGCTGTTTTATCGTGACTGGTTAAGTCTTGTTTCTTCTTCTCCTTCTTTTTCTTCGTTCATGGGCTCAAACTCCCACGTTCACCCATGTTTTTTGCACGAGTGGGTTTGTACACGTGTGTATGATCGTTTTTAGCCCGCCATTCAGGCAGCCATACGCCGCTTTCGACGAATGAGTCTTTGTTTGTTTGTCTCTGCGTGTTTCCTTTCCAGGGAGGAAGATGGAGAAGAAGACAGACTGGTGAGAGGTTTGACACATTTTAAATGGTGATTGTGGTGGGTTTGCAGTATTGGTTAACACGGTTTGCTTTGATAGATAAAATGTCCTCTCTTCAGTGGATGGAATTCATCAGTAGAAATGGGCACGAGAAGAGCCAGTAACGAATCATTTCTTAGCTTAGTCCGCAACAAAGAGGAGAAGGTCCCGACAAAAGTAACTAAAACAATGATTCGCCTGACGAACGAATCAGCAATTGTGCCATGTTCAGGATAAAGAGTACACAACTTCAATAATTGCAAAGGATTCCCAGAAACGCGGTATTAAGGAGCTCCCGCACCCCCTTCCCCAACTCCTCCGTTTTTCCCTCAGTAACGGTATTATAATCACAGAAGAATGGGTTAGACAAGTGCTGAAACACCACCACCAAACAATACCTCTCCTCTAGTCTATGCAAACACATTACAGTCCTATCATAACAAAGACTCCAAGACCTCAGATTCTTTCTCCAACCCCACACAGTTCACTCCAAGCTCCAACAACCCCCTACCAGTTTATTTTCAAATACAATAGCAATCATTACTTGTCACTCGCCAGTTTGCCTTCAAAGGCTTTGAGCGGGACCAGAAGGAGCGCCTTTTTACAGCCTTTTGTTTCGTGTAACCTACAATGTTTGCTTGTTTCGTGTAACTTTTGTTTATAGAAGTCTTCCACACAGAGATATAGAATCTCTGTGGTCTTCCAACAGATATAAATTAGAGGTGGGGAGGGGGTGGGGGTGGGGTGGGGAGGGGGGGAGGGAGAGCGTAGAACGGGAGTGCAGTGGGACCCCCCCCCCCCTCCTCTCCAAACAAATCTGTGAAAATCGAGTATTAAAACGAAAGTATCAAAGAGTAGGGGTCACTTTACGGGAGTTGTAAACAGAACATCTGAGAAAGAAGGATCTTTAAAAAAATAAAAATAAAAAGGGGGGAGGGCGTAAATCAGGGGGCGTAATGAGGTGGGTGGGGAGGGGGGGGGGAGCGGTATTCAGTATATCTTAACCTTGTGAAGTAGTCCTTTTTTCTTCAACATAGACTAGGGAGTGATGGGAGGGAGCCCAGAGTATGGGAGTGGGGAAGGAGGGTGGCGTTTCGTCATGGGGGGAATGCGCTGCACCGAAGGATTGTTCCCTGAGGAGCTTATTGAGAACAGGAAGGGCTGATGCCGAGAAGCAAAACAAAGTGGTAGTGGTGGTGATAGGGGGGAAGTGTAGGGGGGGGGGGGGTGATAAGAATAAGAAGATATGTTCGGAAATGGGAACAAGGAGGCAAGAGAATGGTAAGAAGAAAGACAGAAGAAATGAAGAGAATGGGTGGGAGTGGGGATACCAACAACAGAACTGATCGTGGAGCATAGAGAAAGAACGAAGAAAGAAGGAGAATAAAAGGGTTGAGGGAGAGGATTATAAGACGGGAGACTGAGGGGGCGGGGTTAAAAAGGAATGAAGAAGGGAAAAGAAGATAAGGGGTAGTGGAAGAGGATTACAAGAAGAAAACAAGTCGCGCAAGGCAAAAATACAACATTTAGTCAAGCTGTCCAACTCACAGAATGAAACTGAACGCAATGCAATTTTTCAGCAAGACCGTATACTCGTAGCATCGTCAGTCCACCGCTCGTGGCAAAAGCAGTGAAATTGACAAGAAGAGCGGGGTAGTAGTTTCGCTGAGAAGGATAGCACGCTTTTCTGTACCTCTCTTCGTTTTAACTTTCTGAGCGTGTTTTTAATCCAAACATATCATATCTATATGTTTTTGGAATCAGGAACCGACAAGAAATAAGATGAAAGTGTTTTTAAATTGATTTCGAAAATTTAATTTTGATCATAATTTTGATATTTTTAATTATCAGAGCTTGTTTTTAATCCAAATATAACATATTTATATGTTTTTGGAATAAGAAAATGATGAAGAATAAGATGAACGTACATTTGGATCGTTTTATAAAAATAATATTTTTTTTACAATTTTCAGAATTTTAATGACCAAAGTCATTAATTAATTTTTAAGCCACCAAGCTGAAATGCAATACCGAAGTCCGGCCTTCGTCGAAGATTGCTTGGCCAAAATTTCAATCAATTTGATTGAAAAATGAGGGTGTGACAGTGCCGCCTCAACTTTTACAAAAAGCCGGATATGACGTCATCAAAGGTATCTATCGAAAAAAAGAAAAAAACGTCCGGGGATATCATTCCCAGGAACTCTCATGTAAAATTTCATAAAGATCGGTCCAGTAGTTTGGTCTGAATCGCTCTACACACACACACACGCACAGACACACACACACACACACACACACACACACACACACACACACACACACACACACACACACACACACACACACACACACACACACACACACACACACACACACACACACACATACACCACGACCCTCGTCTCGATTTCCCCTCTATGTTAAAACATTTAGTCAAGAGGGGATGGTGGATGTGTGAAAAGGATACTAAGAAGGGAAGAGAACAAGAGGAGGAGGGGGAGAGAAAGAAGAAGAAGAAGAAGATGAAAAAGAAGAGATGAGAAGTGAGGGGAGATGGGTATGAAGATCGAGGGACAGAGAGAGAGAGAGAGAAGGAAGAATATGAAGAAAGAGAGGAAGTTCATTTGGGGATGGGGGGAGGGGTTGGGGGCGCCATGTTAAGCAGGTTTTTTGTTTCCAAGGTTATCAGATCGTCGTCATCGTTATGGGATGTTAGCAAGACAGGCGTGACTAGCGGGGTTCATATCGGTACGCAGCATTTCCCTCGCTGATTAAAGAGTGAGCGGCGTGGAGACACCAGCTTAACTGACGATCACGCTAAAGTTCTTGGTTTAAGCGTGTTTTATTCAATTTCTCATCCACACGTTTCAAACAATAACAACATTAAGAACGTTAACAAGCAGATTGCTTATGGACACGTTCTTGAAGTTCTTACATTACTATTGCAGGTCACAGCATTCATGGGACGACACAAAAGGGAACAGTTCAAACATATTAGTTGAGAAATTAATTAGGAATCATGTCAGCTCAATAGTAGTTGGGAATATATTTGTTTTCCATTCAACTACAGTAACCATCTCCGCTCTTTGCTAAGAATGGCAAATCTCTCGTAGACAGCACGGTTTGGACAGAAACGGTGGATATTCGTAAAAAAAAAAAAAAGAAGACATCCTGTATATATATATATATATGCACCCCTCCACCCCCACCGGCTTCCTCACCCCCTCTAACCAATTCTTCTCCGAAGCCACTTCCGGTAAAAATAACTGAACTGAACTTAACGATCCTTTCAAAACGGCTGACTGGTCCAACTATTCCCATTTTCATCCGTATGTTCTGAATTTCTCTACTGACGAAACAATCCGTCGCCACAAACCACTCTGGAAAAAACCCGTATGAGGTGTCAATAAACTCCATTTCCCAAGTATATTTAGAAAGACTATTTGCAACAGACCAGTTGCAAATCAGTCGCAACATGATCGTCTGTAGACAGGGATTGGGAGGGGGGGGGGGGGGGCTACAATAACTGTTTAGTGGACCACCATACAACAGATATCGACAGTAAAAATCACAGGCGCTGACGGCAGCCACATAGCTCCTGTCAGAAGCTCCTAGTCTCACGGAAAGGAAGCAACAGGCAGGAATCAAGTATGTTGGCACACTCGCACCACAAGTACTAATTGCAATTACCATTGTGATTTACAATCTTTATTAGAAATTATCTTAAAAACAATTGCCGATTTATCCATACGTTTTACCAATAAAGACAATTTAGACTGTCTGTATAGCTGTGCCGTCAATACACTGAGTTAAAAGTGTTAATTACAAGTAGCAATGTGATGTTTATGCCTACCCATGATGCTTACGAATAAGAGACGTAGCAGTAATTCTGAGTGTTGGTTGTACTTGTAATTGACAGGAATAATTTACACACACAAGTGTGTGATGTTAAGTTGTTATGCTCCTTTGTTTCATGCACGATTTCAATGCATTGTAAAGTGAGAAGAAAAAAAGAACGACGAAGAAACCATTGTAAACCAATTTACAAACATCGCAGTGATATTTGCAATGATCACACTTGAGGCACCAATGTGCCGGCATAGGAAATCAAATTCCCTCACTCCTGCCTGTTCTGACAGCCCCCCCCCCCTCCACCCCTCGTCTCTTCACTCGTTGAACCGCCTTGTTTCCCCAAACAATACCCAACAACAAACCCGGAACTAAGTGATGCAGAATTGGGGTGAGCTGCGGTGAAAAGACGCTTTGCCAGCAGCTGTTCTCCGCTGTGGGAGGAAGGAAAAGTGGCGATGATGGACGTGACGTATGATACAACTTGTTACGGGGAAGCGAAGGAGAATCTCGAGAAGACATGACGGGTTTGAAAGAAGTGTTTTGTTGCTGTAGCACTTTAACACCGACTGTAGCGGTGATGATGTCACTGATTAGTCAAACGCAAGACGAAGAAGACAATATTTATGAATATCAGCAGCTGTTGATTCAGTGAATAATTCACACTACGTGCAGTCATGACGATTTCACATTTGACGCAGTTCCATCATGTCTGATGCTGATTTGATGATGGATATTATTTTATATTCAGAAAAAAAGAAAAAGAGAAACAAAGGAAGAAAGAATAAGAATGAAAGGACAGAAAGATCTCATTTAGAGAAACATGGCAGTGATGCACAAGCGAAGAAAAGATAGAACAGATAAGCCTACACTGTTGACGAAGATACTGATGGATTTAAAGGCGCACTCCTTCCAGTGGAAACAGTTCGGTTCACCATCTGAGACCTGGCCAGGCTTTGGTATGGGATAAGACCATAATCTCCACTTGGTCACATACCAACAATGAACTGCCTGGATAATCCGCAATGTGCACAGTGGGCATTTGGTGAATAATTCATTGATGGTATTTTTGTTTAAAAAAAGAAGCAATACATTCATAAAACATTCAGAGAGCACAAAGCTGTTCATGTTTGGTATGTGACCAAGTGGAGGGATGGTCTTATTCTATGTCAAAGCCTGGCCCGACCTGAGAGGGTGCTCGGGTGTGCCTTTAGGCTTACTGTCTGTGTTCATTCACAGTAAACAGTTGTGTTTTACAATAGTTTATACCGCTAAAAAACACAACACTGTTTGTACACATACGCATGCAACGAGTACAACAACGATATGAATACAATAACACATACCAATACCGAAATAGTTGCTTATATTGACTGTTGTTATGATTACGTTCATTGTGTATACAATCAGAGACATACATTCTATCTATGTCTCTGATACAAGTCAGCCATAGGTCTATTTCTCAGTTTGAGGTAATACAAATATGATCGCATTGCGTCACACACAAAAACACCACGGTATTTAAAAATTACATAAAACTTAAAAGGCATCAACTTGATTCGCTTTATGTATTATATTCTCTGACTGATGAAATATCACGGATCATTTGTGTCGATTTGAACTATCCCCAATCAATCATTGTGCCAGCACTGTTCAAAAGGCAACGAAAATGATGGAAGACTTTAGGACAGGGAGTCTAGTATATGCCACTCTGAACCTTACACGAAGGGCCTGGGGCCAGATCATTATTGAGGATCGTTTCAAATCTTTGTGCTTCATCCCTCTTGTTTGCATGTATGTGTGTATCCATCCCTGCTGCGAACATTATCGTCCTGAATCATTATTGAAAGCACGAGACTCATCAATCATACTCAGGCGACCTTTGAAGAAAGTTTAGCTGGGATAAGCTAGCTAATGTTTCGGTCTCTGCTTCGGTGATTTTATCTGTTGCCCCCCTCCCCACCCTCACCCCCCCCCCCCCCCGCCTTATATATTGTGGTGCACTTCTACCCTCCATTATGCCCCTCCCCAAACCCCTACTATTTACTCTTCTTACTGCGCCTATCGCAATTTTTTTTAAAGTTTGATTGTGATTCAAATTATTCATGTTCAACTTGTTGGGTTACCGTATGGCAATGGCTCGTTAAGAAGGTAGCCATTATCTCATATCTAACTCAAGGAAAAACTCAGAACAGCTGCCTGGCTTCTTCTGTTTCGAGTTTTGGTCAAATGAACACCTGCAACCTTGATAAAAGCAGGTTTGCTGAGTGTAGGTCAGATTGGGTGATGAATCAATTTACTCACAAAAAGAGAGATCGTCTCGTTCTTTTTGTGCAGGATTATTTAGCCATGTGGCATGTGTGCGTGTAACAAAAAGGTCAGTTTTTTACTGGAAATATTTGCGTATGGTTGGTTGTTTGCCGAGTTGGATTATTTGCTTGCTTGTCACATACCGTTATCTACATGTATCATGTCTGTATGCAGCTTAGGTCCATTAATTATTTCTTTCTTTATTTGGTGTTTAACGTCGTTTTCAACCACGAAGGTTATATCGCAACGGGGAAAGGAGGGAGATGGGATAGAGCCACTTGTCAATTGTTTCTTGTTCACAAAAGCACTAATCAAAAATTTGCTCCAGGGGCTTCCAACGTAGTACAATTACCTTACTGGGAGAATGCAAGTTTCCAGTACAAAGGACATAACATTTCTTACATACTGCTTGACTAAAATCTTTACAAAAATGGACTATATTCTATACAAGAAACACTTAACAGGGGTAAAAGGAGAAACAGAATCCGTTAGTCACCTCTTACGACATGCTGGGCCTGAGCATCGGGTAAATTCTTCCCCCTAACCCGCGGGGGGTAGGTCCATTAATATCATGAATACAATTGGTAAAACCAGCGTTTGTCGCTCCATCTACATGTCTGTGTGTCGGTATGCACATGTCTGTCAGTTAGCCTGTCTGTCTAATTGTCAAGCTTAATGAATGTCTGTTCACTTTTGTTGACGAGCCGCAGGAGCGGCGAGTCATATGGTCTCGGCTCGGGAGCTGTCTGTGGAGGCTGCGTGCTATAATTAGCTGACCCGCTGCGCGAGCAGTCACTGCAGAGTTTTGAGATAACTTTGTAACACGTTTTATTTTATGCTCCTCAAGAATACAACTTTGGGCAACGTCCCACGTAAAACTACACGCAACAAGGATTCAGTAGGTACCAAACATGCCTTGGTCAGAAGTAGAATGTAAATGAATCTTTATAAAGAAGTAGGCTACTTCAAACGACAACCACAGCCACGGTTGGGTTCTCAAACCGATGCGACTCTCCGTTATATCATACACGTAATCAATCACATAGATGACTAATAAACATGTAAACTACATGTATACGTCTATGGTCGGACATAAGAAAGGAGAGCTTCCCCCGGGCCTGTGCATGTGTTGTTCGTTGTGCGTGTGTAAACTGATGTACACAACAAACTGACCACAAAACTGAGACAGACCTCTTTCGCTTCAGTCTTGCAGAATTTAAAGACGAATACAGGTAGAGCGTGCATTATACTAACTGTTTGGTAAAAGTATCAAACGTTTCTTTTTATAAATAAGTGGCAGGCTTACAGGAATTACTTTGCTTTCAACTTTTGACTCGAACAGCAGACGATGAATACCTGCGCATGCGTACACAATCAAAGCGGATGTAGAAGACGCGACCTATGCTGGCATATTGTTGGTGTCCATTCACATTCTCATCTTGATGATTTTTCACTGTATACCAGTTTGGTTCTTCATGTACATGTTGCATTATGATGTTTTTTTCATATTAAAATGTATAGTTGTCATGTCATGTTTTGCACTATTTTCCACTTATTAAATGCAATTGTTGTTATTATCAATAGATATATAACACATTGTGTTCACTTCATATTGAACTTTTCAAGACATTGTGTGACATTTCACTTTCTCTGGTGCAAGTGGTTAAGCCAAGGTGGTTACCCAAACAATTTGTCATTAATTATATGACTGAACAATCAATCTTTTGTTAAATATATTTTTGTTAGTCCTCGACAGCAATTACTTCGTTTACTATTTTAACCATTGATCTCAATACAATGGTGTGCACGGGTGCTACATTATTTGTGAAGAAGTTTTTTCTTGTACATTTAATGCGTACATTTTTTTCCACAATACTGTTTGTCCTTTATGACTTTGTTGTAAGAGACATTTCGAAATAACATTATTTTCACATTTATTCCTGTTTTGTGTTTTTTTTTCTTCTTTCCCATCATTCCTTTGCTCTTAAAATAATACATAACAACTACCAAAATTTTCAACAAAAACAGATTGCAACAACATTCCTATTTTAAGCTCAGCCACACGCCGACATGGAAGTTCAATGGTACTTTCAAACTTTTTCTTCTCTTCGTCGTATTTGATTTCTTTCTATTTCATAAGTCGAGTGCATAATTATGATTTCGGCTCGTGTTCATCGTGAGATGGACTTAGTTTCTTGTTTCTTCTCAGCTGCACTATAATCGAGACCACTATCCCATTATTGTCGTCATTGTCGTTACCATCATCGGATTGATCATCTCTCTCTCTCCCTATCTCCCTCTCTCGCTCGCTCTCTCTCTCTCTCTCTCTCTCTCTCTCTCTCTCTCTCTCTCTCTCTCTCTCTCTCTCTCTCTCTCTCTCTCTCTCTCTCTCTCTCTCTCTCGTTCTCGCTTTGTTTCTGTGTCTCTCTGTACCTATCCCTGTTTATCTCTGTCTCTCTGTCTGATGCTCTCTGTGTCTGTCTGTCTCTGATTTTATTTGTGTCTCTCTTTGTCTTTCTCTCTGTCTCTCTCTGTGTCTCTCTCTAACTCTGTCTCTCTCTGTTCTGTCCCTCACAGTGACTGCATGTCTATGTCTCTATGTATCTCTTACGCACTCTCTCTCTCTCTCTCTCTCTCTCTCTCTCTCTCTCTCTCTCTCTCTCTCTCTCTCTCTCTCTCTCTCTCTCTCTCTGCCTCTCTCTAATGCTATCTGTCTGTCTGTCTGTCTGTCTGTCTCTACCCCCCCCACCCCCCACCCACCCCGGACCCTCGCTCTCTCTCTCTCTCCCTCTCTGTCGTCATTCTCTCACGACGCTCCCCCTTCGATGTGCACGTGCAAGAGTTGAGAAGGGGAACAACTCTCGTAATTCGCCCCCTTTCTTATCAGCCCCGAGACAGCTGCGCAGAAGTTGGTTTAGACGATGGGCGCTGAAAACTTTAACTTGCACATTAAAAGAAGGACGGGGGCTTTTATCTTGGCTTTGATGAGTCCTGCCATTCTGCTTTTGTTTCGCTTTGATTCGATAACCCTTCACAGGACTCCAAAGTTGCCGCCGCTTATGATACTCTGCTTGAAACGCTATCACGTGAGTGGAAAAAGCTTGAGAACACGCGGAGATATTAGCAGGAGGAAAACGAAGCTGTGTCTTTTGGAGGCAAACGGTCGCACCTGTGGGTGTTGTGAGGAAGACTTTTTATCCCGCTGTCTCCACCCACTCAGATCCAATTGCAGTTTTGTACCCACCTCCCGGTCTCCACCCTTCTCTTTCACACATCATCAAAGGTTTTGGGCCACAATTTGAACAAGTCGCGTAAGGCGAAAATACAACATTTTGTCAAGCTGTCGAACTCACAGAATGAAACTGAACGCAATGCATTTTTTCAGCAAGACCGTATACTCGTAGCATCGTTAGTCCCCCGCTCATGGCAAAGGCAGTGAAATTGACAAGAAGAGCGGGGTAGTAGTTGCGATGAGAAGGATAGCACGCTTTTCTGTACCTCTCTTCGTTTTAACTTTCTGAGCGTGTTTTTAATCCAAACATATCATATCTATTATGTTTTTGGAATCAGGAACCAACAAGGAATGAGATGGGGCGGGGATATAGCTCAGTTGGTAGCGCGCTGGATTTGTATTCAGTTGGCCGCTGTCAGCGCGAGTTCGATCCGGCCCAGGTTCGGCGGAAATTTATTTCACAGAGTCAACTTTGTGTGCAGACTCTCTTCGGTGTCCGAACCACCCGGCCCCGTGTATACTACATTGGGTGTGCACGTTAAAGATCCCACGATTGACAAAAGGGTCTTTCCTGGCAAAATTGCTTAGGCACAGTTAATAATTGTCTACCATACCCGTGTGACTTGGAATAAGGCCGTGAAAGGTAAATATGCGCCGACATGGCTGCAATCTACTGGCCGTATAAAATTTCATCTCACACGGCATCACTGCAGAGCGCCTAGAACTGTACCCACGGAATATGCGCGATATAAGCTTCATTGATTGATTGATTGATTGATGAAAGTGTTTTTAAATTGATTTCGAAAATTTAATTTTGATCATAATTTTTATATTTTTAATTTTCAGAGCTTGTTTTTAATCCAAATACAACATATTTACATGTTTTTGGAATCCGAAAATGATGAAGAATAAGATGAACGTACATTTGGATCGTTTTATAAAAAAAATTATGTTTTTACAATTTTCAGATTTTTAATGACCAAAGTCATTAATTAATTTTTAAGCCACCAAGCTGAAATGCAATACCGAAGTCCGGCCTTTGTCGAAGATTGCTTGGCCAAAATTTCAATCAATTTGATTGAAAAATGAGGGTGTGACAGTGCCGCCTCAACTTTTACAAAAAGCCGGATATGACGTCATCAAAGGTATTTATCAAAAAAAAGAAAACAACATCCGGGGATATCATTCCCAGGAACTCTCATGTCAAATTTCATAAAGATCGGTCCAGTAGTTCGGTCTGAATCGCTCTATATATACACACACACACACGCACAGACAGACAGACAGACAGACAGACACACACACACACACACACACACACACACACACACACACACACACACACACACACACACACACACACACACACACACATACACCACGACCCTCGTCTCGATTTCCCCTCTATGTTAAAACATTTAGTCAAGTTTTAGTCAAACTTGACTAAATGTAAAAAGCAACGAAGCACCCCCCTTCCCCCAAATCGCCCTCCCCTCCCCCAAGTCCAAAGACACTAGAGACTATACGGTTGGGTGAACTACTATGATGCCCCCATTTCCTTAGTCTTCCCCTATTATTTTCCATGTAACATCAAAAGTCTTTGGCCTCAATGTCGACTGAGTTGCCTACAGTCCGGGTCCTCCCTACTTCGACTCTAGAGAGTAGTTTTCCGTTGAAAAATCCCAATCTACAAACCTACCAGCCCCCGTTGCCTCAACCCCCACCCTTTCCGCACATCCTCCCGTCCTCCCACCCCTACCTGGCCCAAGACCCCAAGCACCAAAGAATAGAGTTATAGGTCCATTTACAGACTCCATGCGCATTCTCAGCTTTGCCCGATGTATAAGAAAAGTTAAGATAAGAAAACTTTAATGTCCATTTTTAGTTGTACACAAACATGGACATTTTTCTTTTGGCACCACATCGCATTTGTAATAACAAAGACACGATAAAAAAAAAAGCTTCATCGAACATAAAGACACTACTAAGATCAACTTTTTTTTCTCCTCGGTTTAAATTTTTTTTATTCAGGAAAAACAGGGTGGCATGTATAATGCGATATAAACATTTGTGGCCACACAAGATCAACTTATTTCACAATCATTTAAGTAATGAGGAAAATACCAGAAAGTGCAGTTATACGACGGCCGACTACCCCGCGATGCATGTATCGCAGCACCCAGAAACATGTAGACACAAAACTCCACAATCAAAATCTGAATTGAACCACTCAGCGATCTAAAATTATTCTCTCAAGCGTCACGATTGTGGAGGGTGTATTTAAAACCGCAAAAAATTGTGAAAAAAGGGGCTGTATACATTTATTCTTCTTCTCCATTTGGATGCAGTCCACACCCTCAAGTATTCTTTTTCTGTGGGTTTATAATGGCAACTTAAATAGAACTACGCGTGTCTTTGTGAGTGTAACTTTTGTCTACATTAGAAATGGGTATTACAAATCCCGCCTCTGCTTTTGAAAGGTGATACGCTGAACTTAGCACAAATGTTCACTTTTTACGACAGAAAAGCTTCTAACCTATAGACCATTCTACATTTTCAACCACACGTTTTGTAAATCGGTCAGAGAACGTGCCATGGTTGAGTGGCAGGCCAGTTGTTTCAGATAGTCACACTTTCTCATGTCAAGAATACAGACGGCTCGTCGTTTTTTCCATGCATATCCTATTTGTAATGCTACTACTTCAACCTTCAATTTTAAAGTGATTTTTGGGGGATAAAAACTGACACCTGGAGCTAAATTTACATCCGTTTATTCTATCTGTTCCTCTCTTTATCCTTTCAGTTTTTGTCTGCTGAATAGAGTGGGTTTTTCACACGTTAAATACTCTTTTTGTTCAAGTTCTGTGAGGGTTTTGCGTTTTCTTTTAATTCAAACGTTTCCAAAAAGGATTTTATTGTGTCCGAGTCTCAATACAGTCTTAGTTTTGGAGCTATTTTCGTTTAAAACAAATACTAGCGACTACAGCAAATTCCTTGACCTCATGCCAAATAACAGCTTCCGTAGTAAAAAAAAAGAAAAAAAAAGCACAGACATGATCTCGTGAGACAGACTATGGGGAGCACGGACGTACATTTCAAGATTACGAGAAAGTCTGTGCATAGGAAAACTGAAACAGATATAATTCGAATGAAACCGTTTGTAAAGGGGAGGTCGGGGCGGGGGGGGTGGGGGGGGTGGGTGGGTATAAGGATCTCATCTTCCGGAGGGGGGGGGGGAGGGGGGGGGCCTTATCTGACTGTCTCTATGAGAGAACAAACAATCTCTCCATTTGACGGGAAAAGCAGACACATATCACTCCATTGAACAGTGTATAATAAGAAATAAAAGAAAAGTAACACCCATTGAACAGTCTTTCGGATGAGACGAAAAACCGAGGTCCCTTCGTGTACACTATATTGGGGTGTGCACGTTAAAGATCCCACGATTGACAAAAGGGTCTTTCCTGGCAAAATTGTATAGGCATAGATAAAAATGTCCATCAAATACCCGTGTGACTTGGAATAAAGGCCGCGAAAGGTGAACATTCGCCTAACAGGCTTGAGGTTTGCTGGTCGATGTGAATGCGTGATATATTGTGTAAAAAATTCCATCTCACACGGCATAAAGTGCTTTGAACTTCGGATAAGGCGCTATATAAATAAAGAGAATAAAAATTAAAAAAAAACAAAAAAAACAGTGCATAATAAAAAGTACAAGAAAAGTAACTCATTATACAGTGCATAATAAGAAGTAAAAAAAAAAGTAACACCCATTGAACAGTGCATAATAATAAGAAAAAAAACCCACCCAAGTGCCACATTTGAGCTTCGACCTGAAAAAGGGCTTGATTGAACAAAGTGTGGGAAAACAGAGAGACTGACACGGAGACCGCTGTTCACACGCTATAATAAGGCCACAAAAAAATAGGTCTGTTTACGGTAACATAGGCCAAAAAATAGGGTCGGTAGGTCGGGATTTTTTTTTTGTTCCCCAAAAAACCCATATTTTTACGGTTTTTTTGCAAAAAAAACAAACGATTTTTTTTTTTTTTTTTTTCCGAAATGCCAAAAAAAAGTCTAGGGTCGCGCAAAAAAACTAGGGTCGGTCGGGTTACCGTAAACAGACCTATTTTTTTTTGGCCTAATGAGTGACAGGCTGCGCAATCACTACAGGCACAGATTGCTTCTGTGATGTGAATCAGCGACGATAATCAACCCCACTTCAGCGACTCGAGATGTGCTGTCTCACTTTCAACCCAAAGACTTTATTCTCTGGCAGCTCGACTTTTAGAGTCCATCGCAAAGTCTTTGAACATGTACCCAGCCTTTTCCTGTTTGGCGTATCTAAATGAAAGACCTCTTCAAACAGGCATTAGATGACAAGAACGATAAACCATCACGGCGTCAAACTGCTACCAAAGGAAAAGCGATAATGACTGATATTGTAATAAAGTTGTTTTGGGTGGAGATACAAAGAAGGGAAGTAAGGGATTCCGTTCAGTTTTTTTTTAAGTTCTTTCGCCGATTGAATCTTTGATCCCAAATAATGATCAAAACTGACTAACACGTCCGTAGACGTCGTATCCTTACGAAGCAAGAAAGAGGACAAACATCCAGGAAACGATGGCAAAGAAAAACGAGGAAAAAAAAAAAAAAAAAAAAAAACACCCCAAAAAATCCACCGAAAATACAACAGCAACAACATCGGGCGCACAGACACACCTGTGAATGACAGTGAATTAATGAAAGGGAAAAGACCCACAACAAATGATGACGACAATGATGAGGTCGACAACGACCATGATATTTTAGATGTCGACAACATTAACGATGATGAAGACATTGACGATGGCCATAGTAATGCTTACAACAACAACCCAGTAGACAAACCAGAAACAAACCCCCCCAAAAATATCAAAAAGAAAACTACAAAAAAATGCACTGCATTAACAAATCAGACCACAGCCAAAGCCATAAAAGGCTCATTTACAATCGCAAACGATCACAATTAATCGTCATCCCTCAGTCCATCCCCACCCACCCATCACCTCCACCCCCTCGAGCTATGACTGATGATGCGTGGCACAGAGCTAAGAAAGTGAACTCGCTCATCTCCGCTTCTTCCTCTTTTTGCGCTGTGGCGCCTTGGCGGACAAGGACATTGACGATAATCACAATCAATCAAACTTTTCTGCTTGTCTAACCTAACACTTCCCCGGCCTCGAGGAGGCGAAGGCTCCTTTGTAAAGTTCTCGTCGAGTGTGTGGACTGTACTGATTTGATGTTTACATTATTATATGCTTGTGGTGCTTGTTTGGACTGATCTGATGCTTGCATATTGTTGTTGTGCTGCTGATGGTGTTGTTTTGCAGTCATTCTGTTGTTGTTGTTGTGGTTGTTGTTTTTGTTGATGCTCTAGTTTTGTTGTTGTTCATGTTGTCGTCGTCATCGTTGTTGTTGCTGTTGTTGTTGTTCTCGTCGTCATCATCGTTGTTGTTGTTGTTGTCGCTGCTGCTGCTGTTGTTGTTGTTGTTGTTGTTGTTGTTGTTGTTGTTGTTGTTGTTGTTGTTGTTGTTGTTGCTGCTGCTGCGGCTGCTGTTGTTGTTGTTGTTGTTGTTGTTGTTGTAGCTACAGTTGTTGATTTCGTTGAAAAGGTTTTCGTAGTGGTACGCATGCCCCTAAAATTCAGGAGCTTGTGAAGGCCTTCGACGACGAAGACGATTACTGTAAGCCGTTTGTCTTCCCGTAAGCTTACTTACTTACTTACTTACTTACTTACTTACTTACTTACTTACTTACTTACTTACTTACTTACTTACTTACTTACACACCAAGACAAAGATACCATAAAGTCCAAATCCGCTTTAAAGGTGCAGTCAAAGTTATATAACTCTATGTCCAATGACAGGAATTCCCAACACCCCCTGAACATCGACCGACTGGACCTAGCTTTACAAAAGGGTCTCGCTGTCCTGTGCAAGCCACTGTCATAATCATCGTTCTCTCGCTGTTTCTGGTGTCAAAATATCAATTAATGAATGCATGACAAACGCTAGTAAATTGCCACTGTTTGCGCTGCGAGGGCTCGGTTTGCCACGAACACCACAGAGAGCCAGAAGAAGAAGAACAAGAAGAGACGGAGGGGTTCACGACGAGCTTGAGGCACTGTATTGGTAGAAGGGGTCTGATTCAACATAAAGCGAGCGCATTTTCATGTTGGGGCATTTCATGGGAGGGCAGGTACCGTGTAAATCCTAGGGTGCACTTTGCGGTGGAATTCCCTCGATGTCGTTTTTAGTCACCAGACAGTTTGCTACACAACCGAATTCAACGGGTCTAAGAATTGATAGTTTTAAAACGACGTGAAATAATCTTTAAAAAAATTAAATTTAAATCGGTAACTAACGACAGTCTTGTGCGTTGATGGGCTACATCTCCCTCGTACACCGTGGTCCCTTGTCAGTGGACTTTGCTGTTGTTTACTCGGCCATAGTGGCCGCCATACTGATACAATACTGACGAGATTGAGTGTGATCTTTTTAACATGGAACTTTCGTGGTACAACAACGATAGCCTTGACATTGTTCCAAGTTGTTTCGTTGAAAAAATGTACCTATAAGAAATGCACCAAGACTGTTTTGTATTCGTTGAAATACACCTCAAATAAATGCACCAAGAGTTGTTCGTGTTCGTTGAACTGCACCTCAAAGAAACGCACCTCTAAGAAATGCACCAAGAGTTTTTCGTGTTCGTTGAAATGCACCTCAAAGAAATGCACCTCTAAGAAATGCACTAAGAGTTTTTCGTGTTCGTTGAAATGCACCTCAAAGAAATGCACCTCTAAGAAGTGCACCAAGAGGTTTTTTTTGTATTCGTTGAAAAATTGCACCTCCAAGA
>NC_090251.1:36461841-36484341 GCF_037325665.1 Littorina saxatilis
GAAATCTTTAACTTTTCTTCCCGTGTGCATCTTGTTTGTTTGTTTGTTTGTTTGTTTGCTTAACGCCCAGCCGACCACGAAGGGCCATATCAGAGCGGTGCTGCTTTGACATATAACGTGCGCCACACACAAGACAGAAGTCGCAGCACAGGCTTCATGTCTCACCCAGTCACATTATTCTGACACCGGACCAACCAGTCCTAGCACTAACCCCATAATGCCAGACGCCAGGCGGAGCAGCCACTAGATTGCCAATTTGAAAGTCTTAGGTATGACCCGGCCGGGGTTCGAACCCACGACCTCCCGATCACGGGGCGGACGCCTTACCACTAGGCCAACCGTGCCGGTCCGTGTACATCTGATAGCGTACATAGTTTATGTGATAGGTGCTAATTTCCTAACACACACACGCACACACGCACGCACACACGCACGCACACACGCACGCACGCACGCAGGCACAAACGCACGCACGCATGCATGCACGCGCGCGCACACACACACATACACACACACACACACACACACACAACATCTGCTGTGTCCACGTTGCTTGTGTTACCGCCCATGGAAAGCTCCACACCGGGTTTGTACCACTGTTAACCTGGACGCGGGATTTGATGATAATCATGGTCAATCATTCACATAATTATGATACTTATAAAAAACTAATGTTCCAGGAATAACTCTTTGATGCACGCGACTCTTCATTCAGTAAAACCATGTCACACAGTGCACTTAATCTATTGTCCAAGAGCTCCTCTACACTTAAACGATCCAACTTTTCTTTACAACGCCTTTCTTATTTTGGGTGCTTATTTCCTCTCCTTTTCTTCCGTTTTCCCTTTTGCTGTTAATTTATTTTTTCCTACTTCCTCGGCGCCTTAATGGTGTCCATCATCTGTTTGCTCGTCAATCGCGCTGTTATCTGTGTTCACCTAAGTCGTGCTGTATGAAGTACGCCAGTTGGGCTAGTCTGTTGACGTTACTCATCGTTTTTAAGTAGTTGCAAACATTATTAATATAGAGAGGATATTATTAAAAACGGCCATGTCACGAATATTGTAGTGTTTTGTGGTCGTGTTGGTAAGGGTATTTAGTAGTTTCCCTTCCCTTTCACCATCCATCCCTCCTTCTCCTTTTCTTTGCAGTCAGGTTCTAGTATCTTAAAGATTTATAGTGCATTTTTTTGACAAATATGTGTGTTTAACGTTGTGAACTTGAGCAAATGATGCTGAGTAACACAATCACCAAAAAATGTATCTTTTCTGATATTGTTTGGTATTGGCGAGCTTAAGTTTCGAACACGGAGACCACCCTAAATATTGAGAAAGGCAACAAAATTGAATCGGCCCAAGTTATAGCCACATACAAGCAGAAGTAACATAACAACCATTGAACAATCAACCAACCATCCGAACACACAAGGGCCTAGCACTCAGATTTGTGGGAATTCTTCTTCTTCCTTCATGGGCTGAAACTCCCACGTTCACTCGTTTTTTCACGAGTGGATTTTTACGTGTATGACCAGTTTTACCCCGACCCCGCCATTCAAGGCAGCATACGCCGATTTCGGGGGAAGCATGCAGGGTATTTTCGTGTTTCTATAACCCACCGAACTCTGACATGGATTACAGGATCTTTTCCGTGCGCACTTGGTCTTGCGCTTGCGTGTACACTCAAGGGGGCATAAGGCACTAGCAGGTGTGCACTTAAGTTGACATGGGAGATCGGAAACATTTCCATCCTTATCCCACCAGGCGGCCGTGGCCGGAATTTAAACTTACGGCCATTGCGCCCGTCTGTGGGAATTCAATTCGGAAGAAACAGATTTTACAGAAACCATATTCACAGATATACGTAGCCTTAAGCAACCTAACCTGCCTATTTGTTTGTTATTTTGCAAGACTAACTTTGGTATGTACACATTGTTTAGAACATGCATAGTCCAGAAAGCTCAAAATGTACACAGACTATTACATTTTCACCTGGGGAAATATTTCAGCAAGGGATATGAAAGTGCATGTTTTCTGCGACTTATACCCGAATTTCCATATCTAAAGACATGTTTGACTTTTAGTCATTTATATTTTATAAGCGATCGCAGGGATGCTTATTGAAATCCTTCCGCTAACTTTCTTTCATCACAGAGGAACAAAGAAGAAAATCCAATCAGTCTCGGATTACTGTGACCCATTTTCTGGGGCGAAGTTAGAGTAAGTTTTCCCCAGTACCCTTCAACTTCCGATAATCGCAAACACCCCAAAACAAACTCACACCGACTTCACATTGGGAGTCTAATCGTATCAACTTGACATTCACAAATACTCTGAAAAAATAAAGGTCCAGGGAATATTCCTTTGTTGAACAATCACGTTAAACATGCACCGTCCAGGTTTTCGTAATTGTCAACAGCTTTCTTTCCTAACACGATGACTCCACAAACCGCAAAAGCTAATAATGAGTAAAAAAGTAAATGGTCCTATAGACCACCAGAGGCCTTTCACTTCACACAATTACCCATTCCAACACACACACAAATAACCAATATTTACGGCTTTGGAAATCGCAGATTGCAGATCGAATGAAGTGCTGCTTCCGACAATCGATCGTGTCACGTTTTTTCCCCCTCCAAAATATATAGCCTATAGTTTCGCTGACTTAATATCGTGTTCACATTAGTCATCTTCGTACGCCCCCAAAAACTCAAAAACAAAAACAGAGAAAGAAAGAAATTAATTAATTTATCAAATTATAAAAAATCTTAAAGCCACGCCTCAAAATCGGCAATGTGCAGGACAAATAAAAAAAATGGTAAAATTAGATGCAATGACTCTGAGAAAAAAACTTACGCAGAGCAGTTTATTACACTGACGAAAAAGTTGTCAGAATTGGTGAAAGATGGTTAACTTTGTGAGAAAAGGAGGGTTGTCTCTCTCATAATACGTTTTTGATAGTATTTAATTACGATTTAATATTTACTGTATCATAGCACAATGCTTACATCAAAAGAAAACAACAGGAAAACAATATACTAATAAAAATCACATGACACAGGGACTAAAAGCAAGTTATTGTTTACAACAAACGCAAAACGCAAATGGCTGAAAGGGCTTGCAAGTCATAACTGACAATAGCCTTTACTTGAAAAAGCTACAAACGCGCGATTGGGGCGGTGCGTACGTGTGCACGCGCGCGCGTTCGTGTATGTGTGTTTTGCTATTTGTCGGTGTTTGACAAAAAAGGGCCATTCGGTGCTGTGTTGGTTCATGGAGCGTTCGCGTGTTGAATCATTTTATTGCAGAATGTATGTATCTTTGATTTTGACAAAAACGATGAACCGGAGACGTAAGGTTAGCTTAATCTACCGGGGATTAAATTAACTGTACAGGGGACCTGTACATCCAAAGCGACGCCGATTTCCAGTGAACATATCGCTGTGTTCGATTCTTTGTTATCCGGATCTGTGTGAATGACAAGGAAAACGATTCACAAAAGATTATAATAATCACTGGTACTTTGTCTGTGAGGAGGAAAGGGCCTGAGGAAACTGGAGAAGTTATTAAATAAGTGTAAGTGCTGCAGAGGTCAAAACACACTACTCGTTGCCCGCTTCATAAAAGAAAGAGGGCAAAACTGAAACTACTTAGCGTCTGTCAGGTAAAAATAATCAAAAATACATTTATCAACTTCAAGAGCCCAGACTGTCAAATCAGTCGAAAGAGCAGCCACCTCGCAGGATAGTTTTTCCGCAGCCCTTGTCAATACCAGACAATGTTCCAGCAAATGTATTGAATTGCGCCATCAAAAAGAGAAAACACAGTGAGTACTACTCTCAAAAAGTCTCTCGTGTAAATGTACTGTCCAAATTTCAGTTAAGATGACATTAAGAGAATTGTTCATCAACGTTGTCCATGAACTTTTGGCAAATTAAATGGTCGGAACGTTTCCAGGACAGTCTTTTGAGAGCAAACCAGGTCAAGGAAACACTTATGCATAATCAAATAAAATGTCGCAAAGGTCACAGTCAAAAACGGTCCAAATTTGTGGATCTTTGAGTATAACACGAGAGGAGGAAAAACGAAACAAATTAAACACTGATCGTTCAATCCATTAGCGATTTATTTCACAATATCAAGAGCCACACTCGCACGACACTTCGAAAACCAAAACCCCGCTCAACCTCAAAACGGCGGCACTTGAAATTATATTCAGGTGCGAATTACTTTTAGATTACTGACACGCAAATCCGGTGCCAGTGTCCTTTTTTAAATAATTGCTGCATACAACTTAACCTTGGTTGCCCCAGCGGAAGCGATTGAATTTCACAACAGCATTGATTCATAAGCACTCCAAAATCAAGCCAAAGCAAAAACCTAAAAGTACACAACAAGAGATGTTTTTTTCTCCTCACTATGCATAATGGCTGCACAGGAACTACTTACACTTTTTCTGGGAACTGTGACGCTGAAGAGAGGAAGAAAGTGGACTTGTGGGACATTATTTTGCTCAATATTTGAAGATGCAATCGAAGGTCAAACAAAGCCTTTCACATTATTTGAAGGTAATATTGCCAGAGGAAAGGCGTTGCTTTATTTGTCTGTTTTCCCCTTTCCGTGTCCGGATCGCACATTCGCACACAAATACACACACACCGTCACACACACGCACACACACACACACACACACACACACACACACACACACACACACACACACACACACGCGCACACACATACACATACACACACACACACATACATACACACACACACACACATACACGCACGCTCACACACACACACACACACACACACACACACACACACTCACACACACACACGACGGTGTTGCCTTCCAATTTAAGCATGAAGTACCACTTTGAGAAGAACCGCTGGGGAAAACTCAATTTAAAAAAATCAAATCACTCCAAACCATAAGGACGCTATAGGCACTAGCTGCTTTCTAGTAATTCCTACAAAACACCCATTGTAAAATTGTATATGAGGTAACAGGACTGAACATACGATCAAAGTATGCTCGCGTCACAAATTTGCGATGCATTATGTGTGTGTGTGTCTGCTACGGTGTATATATGTGTGTGTGTGTGTGTGTGTGTGTGTGTGTGTGTGTGCGTGTGTGCGTGCATACGTGCATGCGTGCATGCGTCAGTCTGTGTGTTGTCCCTCTGTCCACCTGTCTGCCCGTATGACCGTGGATCTCATTGTCGGTCTGTTTGTCCATCTGTGTATGTCTGCCCGCTTAGGAATACGTGCATGTCTGTGCTTGTACCTGTCGTATACATGTCTGAGTGTGGTTTCGTGAGTGCCGGAGTGTGTGTGTGTGTGTGTGTGTGTGTGTGTGTGTTGTGTGTGTGTGTGGGTGTGTGTGTGTTTTTGTGCTTGCGAGCGTGTGTGAGTGCGTGCGTGCGTGCGTGCGTGCGTGCGACTGAGTCTATATATCATGCAGGAGGCAGGGAGGCATATCAATAGAAACAGAAAGACTAAGTTATACGAGCGGAGGGCAAGAACTATAAAGAATCAACGACTCTGGGATTTGAGGGGCAAAGGGGACAGCGTTCATGGTGTTGGCAGGCCAAAGGAGGCTAATTTCCATGGCATATTAAAACAAAGCACTGGGCCACTCTGATACACGCTGCTTTTACCCACAACCTTCTACTATGTAGTCTCCTGCCACACTAAGAAAGTGGCTTACAGGCGAGGGTGTGTGGGTGGAAGGGGGGTGGGGGGGGAGGGGGGCGAGATGAGGGGTGGAGATTGGGGAGACTTGGGGGGAGGGGGGTGGAGGGGGCATGATTAGAAAGTTTTTCCCACGAATTGTACTCTTGAAAACGTTTTGCTCAGAGTGTGACTAAAAGTCTGTACTGAATCGAGGGTCATGTACATACTGTAAAGTACCTTGTAAGCGCCCAGTATCGAGTAAGCGCCCACCCCCCACTTTTAGTCCAAAACCGTGCATAGGGTATAGTACCTTGTAAGCGCCCACCCCCCACTTTACACCATTGAAATCAGGGGAAATACACATTCCGCACTTGATCTGCTAGTTTTGTGAATGATTTGGGGCCCAAGGACTGTTATGCCGGGGTGGAAGTAGAGATAAGCGCCTACTTCCCAAGAAATGCTCCATATGGCTTCGTGTCTCCAAACACCTCTGACAGTCAAATCCAGCTCCTGGCCTTCACGTGGCGGGCCCTGTCTTCGACTAACAGGAGAAGGGATGCAGGCGGGTCCCTGGCGCCTTAAAACCAGCTGCTTCGGGCAGATGGGGCTCGTCAACCTTGGATGGTCGCTCATCTAGGAGAAGGACAACTCCGATTTCAAAACCCGCACTGCCTTGTGTGCGCCTTGGGAAAGGCAAAGGCTACGAGAAGGAAAACTTCGACAACAAACCCGGGTAGAGTGGACTCGACAGCCCAGCAAGGCAGCTACTCTTGGGGAGGAGGCAACCCTGAGTAAGAACCTCAACCACCGAAGACGGAAGACAGCAGCCAACTTGGCGTGGGGAGAAAATCGGCTGTGTACGCTTCCACGATAATATGGCCGACATCGAACGCAGAAGAAGAAGAAGAAGTGAATGATTTCCCTTTCTTGCAAACCCTATCACGTGTGTCTGCACTGACGCCTTGGATCTAAACGCCTGCAAGTCAATGATTACAAGATGCCGCGGATCAAATCGTACACCGTTGCATTTAAGCTGTCAGCTCTTGACTATTTGGATAATAACGCCAATGGAAACACACACACTTACCTAAAGTGTGGATGGTTACCTAAGAGGCGGCACTGGGTGTAGTGCCTTTCTAGTGCACTTGCACTACAACAGCACTGGGTGCAGTACTCGCTCCGGCATCGAAGAATTTTGCACTAAAAAATGCACAAAATTTGACCTATTTCGTCGCCTATAGAGGACGGAAAGTATGTCATTTTGAACATTGTTATGACATTCTTTCCGTCAAAAAAGTCAATTTAACGGTGTTAAATGAAGCGACCATCCACACAATTAGGTTGCCATCCAGAGTTTAGGTTGCCATCCACGTGTGGATGGTTGCCTTATGGTGATTTAGGCAACCAAACCTGTGGAAACATGGGTACACACACACACACACACACACACACACACACATACACACACCCACACACACAATACTCCCCCTCCTCTCGCTCTCTCGCTCTCTCTCTCTCTCTCTCTCTCTCTCTCTCTCTCTCTCTCTCTCTCTCTCTCTCTCTCTCTCTCTCTCTCTCTCTCTCTCTCTCTCTCTCTTTCTGCCGAAAACAGTCTTTGGCCAAGTAAAATAGACTGCTGCCCATATCCAGAAGACGTACCCCTTGTTCAAGGGAAACAGAGACACAGTGCGGCCGACAGCGGGGTCTGCGGCACCTCTGCAGACAAGAAAAGGATGTGACGACATTTGTCTCCCCAAGCTCTTCTAATGACAATACGAACAAGAAAAAAAATGGAAGATGAAAAAAGAAAGAAGATATGATTACGAAGTGATCAAAGATCACATTTCTTACTGAAAACTGCTCGTGCATAGGGTGTAGTACCTAGTAAGCGCCCACCCCCTACTTTGGGTCGGAATTGGTGCACAGGGGGGGGGGGGGGGGGGGTGGGCGCTTACAAGGTACTTTACGGTATTTCTGTCCATATTATGCAGTCTCCTGGCACACTAAGAAAGTGACTTACGGGTGAGGGGAGGGGGCGGCCATGGATGATTATTTTGCGTGTGGGAGGGAGTAGTTGTTGTTTTTTTTTTTTTTTTTTTTTGGGGGGGGGGGGGTTGTGAGTAAGTTTTCCCACGAATTGTACTCCTGAAAACGTTTTGTTCACAGTGTGACTAAAAGTCTGGTCTGATTAAAGGAGCATGCCCATATTGCATGCAGCTCGCCAGTGCGTGAGTACATCATTTGGTTACTTTTCATGCATTTCTTGTGGTGGTCGAACCTAAATAAAAGTACTCTTGTTCAACATTTACTTATAATAGGGATATGTTTTGCCTTTAAAAGTGTTTCTCTAGGCACGAACACGTCCTAGTACTAGTGCAAGATGATCGCGGTGGCATCTACCGGCTTTAGGTCTTTAGTGGCCTAGTGGTAAAGCGTCCGCTCCGTGATCGGGAGGTCGTGGGTTCGGCCGGGTCATACCTAAGACTTTAAAATTGGCAATCTAGTGGCTGCTCCGCCTAGCGTCTGGCATTATGGGGTTAGTGCTAGGACTGGTTGGTCCGGTGTCAGAATAATGTGACTGGGTGAGACATGAAGCCTGTGCTGCGACTTCTGTCTTGTGTGTGGCGCACGTTAAATGTCAAAGCAGCACCGCCCTGATATGGCCCTTCGTGGTCGGCTGGGCGTTAAGCAAACAAACAAACAAATAAAATTAAAAAAACACCAAATTCCCCTTTATAATGATTTGATTAATTAACAAATCGCCATTGCAGGTGTGTCTTGATTACACAAAAGCGAATGTCTATTAACCATCTTAAGTTAGATCTGCCGGATTTTGTTCTCCAAAATAGCTTCTTCAATTCTATTAGGCCTACTTTAATGATAATTGTCAGTAAGTACTGGTGTCACCTGACGGATGTGAACCAGTTGATTGACTGGCGATGCGCTAAAACTGTTAGCGCACTCTTAGAGTGCGCTAACTTTTCCACAGAGCGTATTCTTCCGCCCTTTGCCTAAGCGAGACTGTACTCTCATCCTCAGAATTAATGAATGACATGTAGCTTATATTCTCCACAATACCAATGACCATACATTTCCTGCTTCTCAATTAATGCAGAAGTGGTTTTTTTCTGACAGATTGCATGTGCCTGTGCCACAGTTGCCACTGATCTAAAAATAGAACCCGCTGTGTCTAATTTTTCAGTTTCGACTTGCGAAGATTCTTCTCATAATTATGCCGTGTTAGTGGCATGTAGCTTATTATCCACATTACCAAATGATGAGTTAGTATACAATTCCCAGCAGCTAACAGAAAACACAAGTGTTATTCCGATAACGTAGCAGCTAGATCAGCAATTGGAATATACGTAGCAGACTACACTGAAATGCGACTGCATCTGTTCAGTAAATGAATGTTTTCCGAATTATTATTTCAAGGCAAGAACAATCAGAATCGAAAACGTGTAGGGTTTAGAACGTTCTTACCATTATAAGACTTATTACCAGCCTGCCTCATGCGTGCAGACTCAGTGCAACGTGACGAGCAATTTTTGTTTTTGAAATGAGACTCAGTGCAGTGGTTCGATTGCCATAGCTAGCAGACGACATAAATCCCGCTCAGCAAATTAACATGTTGGGCAAATGTGAACGATAAAACGATGGGGATATAATACGTGTAGGGTTCAGAGCATTCTTACCGTTCATATTTAGTACCAGACTCCCCGATGAGTGAAGATACCACACGAGAAACATGCCACATTTATTTTGAAAATGTGCCTACCGTCGACCTTGGGGGTTTGCCAATTCAAGGGGCAACACTCTGCACAGTCAATCTGTCGAAGCTCAATGAAGGTCACATTCGAATCGCAAATAACTAAGAGCACAGTCCTTTCTCCGAGTTTAAAATTAATGAGGTCTCTATGAAAGATCATCACTTTTTAGCTTAACGCTACACTGGAATTTACCAACAGAAATTAAAGCAAGAGTTTGCGTGTGACGAAAGCACGACACACTTGAGAAAGCCCACACAAAAGTAGATCTGACACAAACCTGACCACACAGTTACGCCTATCCAAATGCGCGTTGCAAAATGTGCGTTTTGAATCTTCTTTTTTATCTGGCGGTACTGACAATATCGTTAGTGAAACAATCCCAGTGCACTAACGGATTTATAGAGCAAATCTCGAAAATAATTATTGCGCTTCGTTCAATAATGAATTTTCTCGATTTGCTCTATAAATCCCTTAGTGCACTGGGATGTCTCAATAACTTAAATAATAATAATGGACATTTATATAGCGCTTCTCCACAGCTCGAAGCGCTTTACAAGTTCAATTTACAAGTTCAATCAAAAACACAACACGATATATACAACTAATACAATTTGTCTCAAATGAAAAGGAAAATACTCATCAAAGAGCACAATATACATGCTTGCATAAAATACAAAGCATCATATTTTTCGCAGCGCCAGTATGCCTTAAAATGAAAGCTTAATTTACCTATTTTATGAAGAGAAAATCTGAGAAAGTATTGTCGGGTGAGATATGAAATCGGATGGTCTTGATAAAAAAAAAGGGTGGTTCACTGTACCACCAAACAGTTCCAGTACGGCCTCAAAGCGAAGCAGCCCAAACCCCAGGCGGGCCAGAAGAAAAGGGCCGAGGTACACGAGAAAGTTACCAACCGGGTGGGAGAAAGCCGCAGTGTTGGATTGGTTGAAACTGAGAATTGTCGTTTCAACGAATCACTGAGATCCCGCGGTTTGTTCTCACCCGGTTGGGTGGCACCCACTTTCGCTTCGTGCACCTCTTTCCAGACCTCCTTGCACGGAGGAACATAGTAGAGTCTTGCTCAGTGGCAGATAACTGGGACTAGTCAGTGCCGATACAGACACACGGCCTCTGAAACAATTCCCGCTGATTCTGGCATCTTGACACGTTACAATAACTGCTCCCTGCCACAATGGAAACAAATATATACACGGGGCTCGTTAGATCGACAGAGAATAGGTGGGAAGGAGGCACTAAGCGGGGACAGCTGGGCACAGCTTGGCGAGGTAGGGGTGGGGGGAAGCTCGAAGATGTTCTCGACTGCACTTAGCACCTGCACGTTTCAAAGTCATTGACAGCTGAAAGCATGCTCTTGTGAAGTTTAAAAACATGACATCATCTCTGTAGATAGCAGCTTTCTGATATTTCTCGAACAATCTGCCGTAGACGCCCAAATCAATGTGGTCGTTCAGTGTGAATGAGTTAAAATGTCAAAGAGTGTCTGTATACACACTGTAACCCCCAATGCTCAGACTAGTTTTAAGCTGCAACAATTCTCAGCTGACTTTCACATAAGTTGGGCTTGTTCGGTCCGTATTCGTTGTTGTCCGGCTAGAGCTAAACCAATCGGGAAGTGCGATAATAAAAGTCTCTTGTAAATCGCCGCGGAGTCGAGCAGCGCTTGACTTGGCTGAATTTTCAAGTCGCTGCTAAATCAGAACTAAATCGGATCTAAATCGTCGGTACCATTGACATGGCAGATTTGCCGACGACTCCTGAGCGACTTCAAACTAACTAAAGTTGGTTGAGAGTTGTCTGAAAGTCTGCCATGTGAACAGCACTTAAGTGCTCCTCAATAATTATGATTCACGAGACACCTGTCCACCGATTTTAACAGACCCAACATCAGGTACCCAACACCTCTTCGTCCAGGTAGCACTACCGGTCCGAATCTCGCCTCACCTGAGGAGGGAGGAGGAACGGGTAGCTAGAAGGTAAAAAGAAGTGAAGTATCCCTCCCCCCCACCCCCTGTAGCCCCAGGTGTATGCAAACAATAGCGGGATGGGAGGAAAAGTGAGCCAGCTTCTTGCATCCCCAGCATCTCTCATTGCCCATTATCAGTGCCCGCTATCACTCAGCGTGGTGACAGGAAACATCCTGCCCACGACGGAACACAGGTATTGGGATCCATTTTTAAAAGGACAGTATTCGGAACCAACATTAGCCGCACCCTCCCCCCTCTCCCACCCCCCCCCCCACAACCCCCCCCCCCCCCCCCCCCACCCCATCTCCCACCTCACACTTTTTGGAATCAAATGTTTCGTGAATGAAACATTGTTGTTGCTTTTTCCTCTTTTTTGTGTTGGGGAGAGGGGGCCGGGGGGGGGGGGGGGTGAGTTTGAAAAGTTTGCATTACATCTGCTTTGGGATTTACTGTTATGAAACAAAAAGTGAGGTGGTTGAAACAATCCAGCCAGCCTCAGCAGCAAATCAAATCAAAAGACATCATTGTTACAAGTTGAGCTCCAAACGATAGAGCACACCGACACAGACAGACTGGTATCGTTCCACAATTCTGATTAAACAAGAGGCGAAGCCTTCAAGGCTCACGTAAGAAATCGACAAACAGTAACACAAACTCAATCACTCCGTCACACATACACACACACACACACACACACACACACACACACACACACACACACACACACACACATACACACACAGAAGAGCATAGGTGAAACTGTGCAAGAAAGCGAGACACTAGATCTAGATCTGTCTGTCTGCATGTAGCCTACTTACAGGACACGACTGCCAACTAGTCTCGGCGCGCTCAAAATAATAATGACCGAGACGTGACGTCTAACCCTCTTACGTCATAATGTGACGTCAATGTAATGTGACGTCTTCAAATGTTAGAGTTTCTACCACAGACATACACACACACGCACGCACAAACACACACACACACACACACGCACAAACGCACAGACAGACAAAGTTATGATCGCATAGGCTACACTTACGTGAGCCAAAAACCAAGAATTGTAGGTCATTCCAATAACCTACAATTCTTGTTTTTGGATACAGCACACCGCTAAACGTCGCTGTACCCGATATAAATCAACAACGTGGGTTTTAGTGCCTGTGCCGAAACTACACACCGAAAAAATGCTGCTTGGTATAGTTTGCTCGCCTTGGATCGGACGCTGACAGGTGGAACAATATGCTGCCTGCACGTGAACACGGAGAACTTTTTTGTGTGTCTGTTTCTTTTTGGTTGGTCGTCTTTATCCCTCATCCTTCTCCTCCCCCCTCCCCTCGTTGGCACGCACAATTTTTTGTTGACATATAAAACGTTTGGCATGCTCCGCGAATAAAATCAGAACCAGTCGACTTTTCCCATTTAATTCCCGAAAATATTGTTTTAAATATTGTATTTTATTCATATTAGGGCGAGCGACAATCTCATGGGTTTGTTTTAGTTGGAGTTTTTTTTGTGTGTGTGTGTGGCTGACTTCGTTGTTGAAGAGCGATAGTGACGAGTAGATCTGTTATACATACACTTTTTGATCATACAATTATCATGAGATACTTTTTGGTATTGATATTTGAAGCAGGTCCATATACTGAACCTCGATAGACGTTTTATTAATGTACCTGATTCATTCATACAGTGAACAAAATGTCATTGGAAGGTTACAACAATTATTGAATAGATGAACCCTACGAACGCTGAAGAAGAATAGATGAACGAACCGAGGGTATACTCAAAAACCAGAATGAAGCTGTCTGTCTGTCTGTAAAAAAATCCATTTCAAACGGCAGAAATTAATATGTAAGCGCCTAGGACTATATCTAGATTAGGCGCATAAAAATGATCACAATAATAATAATAATAATAATAATATAACGCTTCGATACAGGTGTAACGCTTCAATGCAGGTGTAAAGTTTCGATACAGGTGTAAAGCTTCGATACAGCTGTAACAATCTGCTACCAGCGTGTCAAACAGCATGCCACATATCCGCCAAGTTTGCTCTTTTTCTTCTTGGTTTTTTTAAAACTTTTTGTTTTGTTTTGGATAATCTGTCCTGAGATACGATGATGTCAGGTTTTGAAGACGGGTCCTAAGCCGTCACGTGGCACGTCCATTTGTCAGGAGTGAGACAGGTGTGGCAATATGCTGTGTGGGTCTGTGTGTTCATGAACCAAGAGAGGCTGTTGCGCATTGAACTGAGGCCACTTTCTTCTTGTTTTGTCTTTCCTTCTTTCTTCGCTTTAATTTTGTTTTTCTGTTTGTTTCTTTATCTTTTTATGTGTGCCTGTCTGTCTGCTCCTCCCTCTCTCTCTCTCTCTCTCTCTCTCTCTCTCTCTCTCTCTCTCTCTCTCTCTCTCTCTCTCTCTCTCTCTCTCTCTCTCTCTCTCTCATCCCTAGTCCTCTCTCTCTTTCTGTCTCTCTCTCTTTTCAACTCTCCCCCTCTCCTCTCCCCCCCCCCCTCCTCTCTCTCTCTCTCCCTCTTTCTTTCTTTCCTTCAGTACTAAGACTGATACTAGCAGAACGTGAATCCATCTCATTGTCAATTCAGCCGAAGAAAACTTACATAGCAATCATTAAGGACAGAATAGTGCTACTTTTACATAATGCCATTGAATGTTTTTTTGTCCGATCCTAAACAATATCGAGTCGACAATCCCAATTACGATCATCAAAGGAATCACTACATTACTTTTATATTTCATATAATTTTTATTTATCCCGGTCGGTTTTGTTCATACGTCCTGCGGTCAAAAAACTTGACTAGGCTGCCCTGCAATTAAGACCACCATTAACACCGCAGCACACGAAATTTACCCTTATCAAAGATATACGGAAAATCTGACAGAATCAGTTTACTCGACACTATCTCTGTGTTTCTACCCACCAACGAAGCCAAGCCATACATCTCCAACGAAAACAAAAGCAGCAGATTGTCTCTGGTCCTATCAGCAAGAAATCGGTGTGGAAACAAAGCTTGCGCAAGACCAGGACACGATACAACTGCTGCTGGTTTGACATGGCTACTCTGGTAGCGCTTAGGGCTGTGATTACGGGGAGTAAGCATCCGCGAAAGGGGCGTAACTCAAGTTAGGGAAAGTAAGCATCGTTGCAAGGGACGTAACTTATTTAAGGACACCCATGGAGGAACCCCTGTGGATTCGGTAACATCGGTTGTACTGCATCCTTTGTTGGGCACATTTTAGAGTGGCTGTAACCCACTGCATGCTTGTCTGAGCTGAGGTTCCAGAACTCATGGTCGAATGTCCGTGGTTTGATAACGTGCTGGAAATTGATAATAGAAGCCTTACAAGGCGTGCTTCACGTAAGCAATGGCGGAGAGGGGGTAGGGGGGGGGGGGGGGGGGGGGGAGAGAAGGAGGTAGAGATGAAAAGACATAAACACACAGACAGAGACAAAGGCAGAGAGACAGTGACAGAAAGTGAGAGAGATAGAGAGAGAGAGAGAGAGAGAGAGAGAGAGAGAGAGAGAGAGAGAGAGAGAGAGAGAGAGAGATACAGTGACAGAGACAGGAAGGCAGACAGATAGACAGACAGACAGACAGACAGACAGACAGAGACAGTGAGACAGAGACAGAGACAACAGACAACAGTGTGTCAGTGTGTCAAAGAGGAAGTGTTTGTTTCTTTGATTTATTTTTCTTTGTTGTGGTTTCTTTTTATATTTAGTCAAGTTTTGACTAAATATTTTAACATCGAGGGGGAATCGAAACGAGGGTCGTGGTGTATGTGCGTGTGTGTGTGTGTGTGTGTGTGTGTGTGTGTGTGTGTGTGTGTGCGTGTGTGTGTGTGTGTGTAGAGCGATTCAGACTAAACTACTGGACCGATCTTTATGAAATTTGACATGAGAGTTCCTGGGTATGAAATCCCCGAACGTTTTTTTCATTTTTTTGATAAATGTCTTTGATGACGTCATATCCGGCTTTTCGTGAAAGTTGAGGCGGCACTGTCACGCCCTCATTTTCCAACCAAATTGGTTGAAATTTTGGTCAAGTACTCTTCGACGAAGCCCGGGGTTCGGTATTGCATTTCAGCTTGGTGGCTTAAAAATTAATTAATGACTTTGGTCATTAAAAATCTGAAAATTGTAAAAAAAAATAAAAATTTATAAAACGATCCAAATTTACGTTTATCTTATTCTCCATCATTTGCTGATTCCAAAAACATATAAATATGTTATATTCGGATTAAAAACAAGCTCTGAAAATTAAATATATAACAAGAGGCGAAGCCTTCAAGGCTCACGTAAGAAATCGACAAACAGTAACACAAACTCAATCACTCCGTCACACATACACACACACACACACACACACACACACACACACACACACACACACACACACACACACACACAGTAAGCATAGGTGAAACTGTGCAAGAAAGCGAGACCCTGGATCTGCCAAGTAGTCTCGGCCCGCTCACAATAACAATGACCGAGACTTTCAGTAATTCCTTTGCGTGACGTCTAACCCTCTTACGTCATAATGTGACGTCTTCAAATAGTTTCTATCACACACGTCGAACACTTTTGACCGAGACTGACGTAATCCATAGACTCGGAAATGTTAAAGTTTCTATCACACACACACACACGCACGCACAGACAGACAAAGTTTATCATCGCATAGGCTACACTTACGTGAGCCAAAAATTATTATCAAAATTTTTTTTTCGAAATCAATTTAAAAACACTTTCATCTTATTCCTTGTCGGTTCCTGATTCCAAAAATATATAGATATGATATGTTTGGATTAAAAACACGCTCAGAAAGTTAAAACGAAGAGAGGTACAGAAAAGCGTGCTATGCAGCATAGCGTAACCACTACCCCGCTCTTCTTGTCAATTTCACTGCCAATGCCGTGAGCGGTGGACCACGAGTATACGGTCTTGCTGCGTTGCATTGCGTTCAGTTTCATTCTGTGAGTTCGACAGCTACTTGACTAAATATTGTATTTTCGCCTTACGCGACTTGTTACATTTAGTCAAGTTTTGACTAAATGTTTTAACATAGAGGGGAATCGAGACGAGGGTCGTGGTGTGTGTGTGTGTGTGTGTGTGTGTGTGTGTGTGTGTGTGTGTGTGTGTGTGTGTGTGTGTGTGTGTGTGTGTGTGTGTGTGTGTGTGTCTGTCTGTCTGTCTGTCTGTCTGTGCGTGTGTGTGTGTGTGTGTAGAGCGATTCAGAGTAAACTACTGGACCGATCTTTATGAAATTTTACATGAGAGTTCCTGGGTATGATATCCCCGGACAATTTTTTTCATTTTTTTGATAAACGTCTTTGATGACGTCATATCCGGCTTTTTGTAAAAGTTGAGGCGGCAATGTCACACCCTCATTTTTCAATAAAATTGATTGGAATTTTGGCCACGCAATCTTCGACAAAGGTCGGACTTTGGCATTGCATTTCAGCGTGGAGGCTTAAAAATTAATTAATTACTTTGGTTATTAAATATTCGAAAATTGTAATTAAAACTATATTTTTATAAAACGATCCAAAATTACGTTTATCTTATTCTTCATCATTTTCTGATTCCAAAAACATATAAATATGTTATATTCGGATTAAAAACAAGCTCTGAAAATTAAAAATATAAAAATTATGATTAAAATTAAATTTCCGAAATCGATTTAAAAACAATTTCATCTTATTCCTTGTCGGTTCCTGATTCCAAAAACATATAGATATGATATGTTTGGATTAAAAACACGCTCAGAAAGTTAAAGCGAAGAGAGGTAGAGATAAGCGTGCTATGCAGCACAGCCCAACCACTACCGCGCTAAACAGGCTCGTCAATTTTACTGCCTTTTGTACGAGCGGCGGACTACGGTCATTGTGAAAAAATGCAGTGCGTTCAGTTTCATTCTGTGAGTTCCACAGCTTGACTAAATGTAGTAAGTTCGCCTTACGCGACTTGTTTTCTTCTTCTCTTTTGTGTCTCCATCCTTATGTCATGTTCTAGCCGTCGCACACACAATACTAATAAAACTTTAAAAAATCGTGTGAATGCCCCTTTACACCAACCTCCTGTTTTACTTGACAGACCTGACGGCTGTTACACAGACCTAGTGCACGTGCACACGATGCAGCAACAACATGTTCTTACATCACGCGTGTTCAACAGAAATGTAAAATCTGTTTTGTGCGGACGCACCATCATAAATCAACAAGCCAACAGTTCCGATGTATTCCACGGGAAGAACAGATAATCACTGGAAAAGCTGTCTGCGAGCACGGCAATACAGACACACCTCTGTTCTCGACTTTGAGACTCCCTGTGCTGTTAAGACACCAATAATTCCTCCCTGCGTAAACCATCTACATGTAAATCAACAACATTATATCCATCCAGCCTTTAATGTAAGAAAATAGCATCCTTCCACTTAAACACACACCAAAGTTCACAGCCTGATATCAGTGCAGATTGGAAATATTTTGAAAACATCATTTCGTAATCGCCACTTGCGGGTTTTTTAATGTATTAATTTGTCCGAAAATTCCAACTCACATCACAAGAAGCAGTGGGAGTGTTGATTTTTGGTATGTGTCAAATTGGAGGGATGGTCTTATCCCACGTAAAACCCTGGCCAGGTCTGAGATGGTGAGCCCAACCAAACGATATCTTAGCGTTGCCTAGCTGCAATGTCTTTGGCCGAACTGTTTTCACGAGAAGCGATGCATTTAAAGACCCCATTTCTTTTTTTGAGACCTTTTGATTATTATATACATGTACAAGTCTTCAAATACAGGTACCACTGTTTTGCAAGATGCTATATACCCACTGAAGTGGCTGCATGTAGCAGACTGAGTGTTGACTTTGTGCATGAAACATGACAATCATGATGTATGTAAGACGATAAGACGGGCACATTTGAGCTGCCAGTCGTCGATGGAAGTCAAGCTGCAAAGTAAGACGCTAAGCTTTGTTTGAGTCACTAAAAGTTTCCACGAAATGATGCATGCTGATTAATCCCCGATATGTTTGAGTGTTGTTTGTTCCTAGAGGTCTTTCAAACCTGCCTTCTCACTGTGATTGGATGGATGTCTTGACTGGAGATTGTTCGGGGTCTGAAGAATGTTCATTCTTAAAGGTACTGAACTTGTCAAATCCAGGTGCACGGAGCCCCTGGGGCTTTTAGTCATACCTCAGGCAGCTATCCGTTAGAAGAACTACCAAGTTTCATTGACTTGCACCCAAAGAGTCAAGAACTCCGATTTTTTTACGAATTAATTTCGTACTCGGACCCAGCTGGTCTTGACCTATTTTTTGATCTAAATTTAGATCAGGTAGATCACCACATCATGCACAAAAAGACACGTCACTAGCAAACTATGTCAGACGTCATCATGAGTTTGTGTAAAACAAAATGGAGGCCGGAATCACTCAGTTGAATCGAACTCCGACCAAACACCACGTAATAACTAGGTTAATCTATGCACTCGCGTGAACAAGAAACTGTCGAGCTTCACAGATGTCGTCGTTGGGTAGTTTTGGGTTTGTTTTACTACCATAGGAGGATTTTTGAACTGTAAATGCACTCAGCTGCAACAAAAACGCAAAACGAAGGCTGTGAGCTGCACTGTGCCTTTAACTGAATTTCAGCGATGGCGGAATATCAATTAGCACGCACTTACGGAGCACCAGAATACAACACGTTTCTAAAAGTTACCATCCCCTCCACGACCTACATCTGTCTGTCTGTCTGTCTGTCTGCCTGCCTGTTTGTCTTTCTGTCTGTCTGTATGTTTGTCTGTCTGTCTCATTTCTCTCTCTCTCTCTCTCTCTCTCTCTCTCTCTCTCTCTCTGCCTCTCTGTGTGTGTCTCTCCCTCCGTCCCCCCTTTCTCTCTCTCTCTCTCTCTCTCTCTCTCTCTCTCTCTCTCTCTCTCTCTCTCTCTCTGTGTCTGTCTCCCTATATCTGTCTGTCTGTCTGTCTTTATCTAGCTCTCTATCTCTCTCCCTTCCCCCTCTCCTCCCCCCTCTGTATCTCTCTCTCCGATACTTTCCTTTCAGCGTACCCTATTTGGTGGACACCGGTAGCAACCCGTGAAATTAATTCATTAACAATGTTTTCACTCTGCACAGGAACAGGATACTGATTTTTGGTAAGTGTCAGTCCAAGTGGAGGGATGGTCTTGTCTCATGGAAAAGCCTGGCCAGATCTGAGCTGGTGAGTGGAACTGTCATCACGGGAAGAACTGTGGTTTTCATGTATAAAGTTTTTGCGAAATAACAAAAATACCAAACATGCTTCCCACGGAATCGGCGTATGCTGCCTGAATGGCGGGGTAAAAACGGTCATACACGACCACGTACAAATCCACTCGCGCAAAAACATGAGTGAACGTGGGAGTTTCAGCCAATGAACGAAGAAGAAGAGGAAGAAGTGTCATAGTATGTAACGTTGCTGTTTCACAACTACGCCTACGTCAAATCACACAGGAAAGCAAATATCGTGACAACTGTCGACCTGTGACACCGCGCTTCATGCCATGCGCCAGTCAATTAACTTATCTACCCTTGTTGTAGACTTTGTTCCAGAAGCTGGCCTGGCAGCTGCTGTCGATTCCCACCGAGTAAGCCTGGCAGCGCTAACGACATAGAATGGTTGTCTTCAACCGCTTAGCGTGCTTGCCATTGTGCGAGCGAGCTAGACAATTGTCTTCTCCGCCGCGGAATGTAAAGCAAGAATGCGCTACAAGAAGAAGAGAGAAACAAAGAAACAAAGAAGACAGACAAAGTCAAGAAAAGTGTACTTAATTACTACCGTACTCACCAAGAAGAATTCCATACGACAATGCAACGGATGGAATCATCTTCAACGTCTAATAAGGAGCTTGTATACGTACTTAATTGTTTTTTGTTTGTTTGTTTGTTTTTGTTTTTTTCGCTGATCGTAAATAATGGATATTCCGCCCTTGAGAAGATCATTCATTAGCGATATGCTTTTCTTCTGCGGCGACAGTTGCAAAGGGGGAAAGTCTCATCCCGCATACCTTTCTCTTTATTGAGCACAGAGAAAAGGTTTAAGATTATCATCTATGCTGTCACCGTAACGACTTGATGCTTCTCGGAGAAAGTTGTCCAAACTTAGACGTGTATCTTCAGTGTCCATTGTTACATGCCAGCCATATGCCAGCCAGAACTATGTCTCCAACAAAGTCTTGCGATGTATTTCAAGTAGTTTTTTCTTTCTTCTTCTAATGCTTGATAATAAACGTGATTGCCTTGGCTGGTGGGTCATATTGTCTTCAAAGAAGACGTAGCCTATGGGGTTTTGGGGTCTGCATTGCATGATGATGGTCACTCACACCAGCTAAACGTCTCGTTCCTTATTGCATTGCGCACCAGTCGACACAGACTCATTAATTAGCATCGTTGGATGCAAATTGTATGCGGTATTCTAGAAGTCTGACGAGGATGTGTCGAAGCTAATTCTGAAAATGTTACACAAGAACAGTGCTCTCTAGCACTTTCTGCAATTTCCAGAGGAAGCACGTGAACAGTACACTGGTTCCTTTATGCACAAAAGCCCCTTTATTAATAGGTTGTTTAGCTGGTTGGTACGATGGCAGATATGTCACTTGTAAACGTCGTATCAGTACCAATATTATCATAACATTTGATTCCTATCATCCTCCCTTCAAAATATCTCTTGGGAAGTATTTTCACAAAGTCATTTAAACTCTTCCTTTTTTTCTCCTAAAATGACTTTTAACTCTGTACGGGGCGTTAAGAACGATGAATCAATCACCATCATTGGTTGTTTTGCAAAGCGTCCTCTCCGTGACGTGGTTTGTTAGGCTTTACGCGCCCTTGTTGGTTTTAGCATTCCAATTTGCTAGTGAAATGGAAACAATTACCCTCTCTTTGGCACGCCTCATTTCTCTCTCCCACTCCATCTATTCTTTTCCTCCTTTCTTTTCTTAAACCTCCACCTATACCCCTGTTTTCCACGGTTCTCACTCCATCCCGCTCCGCCCGGTACAATCTGTCTTGCCCGAAACAAGGGAGGAACCAAAGGCACCGAATAGACAACAAGACTCTGAAGATTTTAATTTGAAATCTAAATCGTTTATGTCTTCTGGGTAAAAGGAGACATATCTTTTTTTTTAAATGACCAAAAAGCTAAGTCACAAAGAATGACTTAAAAGCTAGGTCACACAATTTTTGCAAAACGTTGGTCAATAAAAATGACATAAAAAGGCTAGGTCAGAAGAAATACATAAAAGCTAGGTCAGCAAAGAATGATCAAAAAGCTAAGTCAACAACAATAAAACACAACAAAAGCAAAATCAAAACTTAAAAAACCGAGTTCAGCTGGGTCATATAATACTATTTCTTTCCATAACAAATTACGACTTCCAAGTTCGGCCAAAGTCGCCTCAAAGTAAACCCACATATATAAGAAAGAAATATACTTATATTTTGCAATAACTAGTTTAGCTGCAATGGCCACTGACTTGTCAAATGTAATGTGTCCAGGGGAAGCAACTCAAGGTATCTACAACTGGGTTTTTTCACCCCTCACCCCTGATAAGTCGATAACGATGCGTGGTCATGTATATTCAGCTCGTTCACTAATGTTTAACCCCCTACCCCATGAGTTAGTTAGTCTTTTGTGTTTGCTTGCTTCGTATTTTTGGTATTACTAGTTTTGTTTTTGTTTTTGTTTGACACTTGGAAACATTGGGGTTAAATTTACACTTGCCGAACAATTAATTTCGAGTGCCTGTGTCAAAGACAGACAAGGGAATGGGGTAGAATGGAAAGATGACACCCGGGCCACTAACTCTGGTTACCACCATGTGATCCTCCCACATATGCTCCTCAATTATTTTTCCCAAGAAATCCTAAGCCTTGGCTGACTTAGAAACCAATTCACAATTCACCTGTTTCACTTTTTTAAGGCTGCCTTGAATTCCTGGCCTTTGTTTTATCTTTGTTTTTTGCTTGTTTTCCCTTTTTTCTGCATTTTAGTCCGTTCCCAC
>NC_090251.1:36489341-36496925 GCF_037325665.1 Littorina saxatilis
AACACATAGACAGGCAGACACACTGACATGAAGACAAACAAACCAACATAAGATTATACACGTATACAGATAGATGGTCAAATCCACAAGCATAGCGCTCCGTATGAAAGTCCAAAACTGAGACAAATGGACAAACTGCAAACTCTTCCCTTCCTTTTCAGTGTATTGTTACTTTGCCCTTCTCCATCGCCGCTCTCTCTCTCTCTTGCTCTTTCTCTCTCTTTCTCTCTCACTCGCGCGCTCTCTCTATTACAAAGAAAAAGATGGTGGAAACAATTAGAGGGACATTAGGAGAGGAAACACAGGAGAGAGCAACAATAACAAAGAGCGAACAGAAAACAGGCAAAGCAAAACGACACATTCCGAGACATGTGGCTACCACGCGGCGCCTCTCACAGAACATCTAGCGTCTGGAGACAACACACAGACTAACGCCACAAGACCCCGCTACAGCTGGAATCCCCCGTCCCTTCACCACCACCCCCCCCCCCTCAACCACCCCCCCCTCCCAGTGTCTGGTTTTTGGTTGGTTTTGTTCTTATACTAAACTGTTGATGCTATTACGTGCTAAGATATTGTGTTGCTAATCAGTCGTAGGCGCGGAGCGCAATATAAACTTTCTTTGTTATCATTATTATCGACCGGTTATTCTACTCAGATCTGATTTTGAAAAAAAGAAAGAAAAACAGACTTGTCATGTGTCCCTCCCCCCTCCTGCCCGGAAAAAAATTAAGGAATAAATCAATAAATAAATGTGTGTGTATATATATATATGCAAATATAAATAAATACGCTTAATAAATGAATAAATAAATAAATACGAATTAAAAAAACAAAAACATTCAATACCTTTACATGCATGTATCAAGATCAAGTGGCGTTAGTCAGTATAGTGAAACACATGGAACCTTACCCGTCGTGACTGGAGACAGCGCCCTCTGGTCTGCACATGTACACAGGATGCTGGGAAGGATGCAAGGACCAAGGGAGAGCACTCGGAAGACGCAAAGGTGGCTGCCACCCCCTGAAGGCAGGGAAGAAGAAAAGAAATGTAAAACGTGAAAACAGTTGTTTCATCTCTAAATACTCTTGTCGACAAATGGGGAAGCCGTGAAAGCAATAGGTGTTTGGGGGCAATTTCTGGTTTCCGCTTTCACTTTGCGTCTGTTCTTTTGTGGTGCTGGGTTTCAGGCTTGTGTTTTGCTTTTCATTTCCTTCTGTATTCTTCCCTAATGTTTTCCTCCTATATACCATTCGCCGCAAGGTCGTTTTTTCTTCGGTTGTGGCCTTGAAAATTGAGGGTGTGAAGAATGCTAAATAGCAATCTACCAATGAAATGTAATCGAAGTGTATAAAGTGATGCACAACAAACAACCGTGCACCGAACAGCTTTTATTGTATATACTGTTATTTTCACACACCCACATACATACGCATGCACAAATGTACGCACGCACACATGCACGTACGCACGCACGCACGCACGCACGCACGCACGCACGCACAGACAGACAGACAGACAGACCGATAGACACAGAGGGGGAAAAAACAGAAATAGAAACAGGAACAGAGACAGAAAACCTAAAAAAGAGAAAGGAAAGCTTTAGAACAAGGAAACGAATTAACAAAGCGAATTAAAACCCAAGAAATACTGTGCCAAGTACACTTCAAAAACCCCAATTGCGACCTTAATCAAACAAACTGCCACGACTAAACACAAAACAGCGTCATGGTATCAAAAGTGGCACAAAAGGGGGAAAATCGTGTCACGCGCCCTCTCGCCCAAGGGGCAACGCACTCTGCCCGGGTGCAGGCATTATTTTGCTTTCAAGAGGTTTGGCTAAAACAGATGCAAAGCGGCGAGGAGGTGTCTGTTAGGTGTAAAGAGTGTCAAGAGTGTTGACACAGGTGAAAGGGGTATACAATGGTCTGCCAACACCACCAGGAAAGAACAGTTCCCAGTGGTGAACAGGGGTAACATAATGGTTTGTGTCCAACACTGGAGGTGTACACTGGTCTGTCTTCACCACCAGGGAAGTGAAGGTCCCAATGGTGAACGTGAAGTTGTTTGTGATCCACACTAGAGGTATACAATGGTCTGTCTTCACCACCAGAAAAAAAAAGGTTACAGTTTTGAACGGGGGTCATCGTGGTTTGTGTCACACACCAGAGCCATACGTACACTGCTTTGGGTATACCGATGGTCTGTCCAGGAAAGGGAAGGTCCCTGTGGTGAATGGGGGAACATGATGGCTTGTGTCACACACCAGAGCCATACATTGCTATGGGTATACTTGTCTGTCTTCGCCGGAAGAACTCGTCTGAGTTGTGAACGGGGGAATATAATTGTTGGGGTCTACCTTCACCACCAAGAAAAAGAAGGTCCCCGTGGTGAACATATAAACATACTGGTTTGTGTCACACATGAGAACCATACATTGGTACGCCGGATATGCAATGGTTAATCTTCAGCACTAGGAACAAAACGGTGCCAGTGGTAACCAGTGGAACTTAATGGCGTGTGTTCCCATTAGAAACATACACTAGTGCACGGGTGTATAAATGGAGAAAACTTCATTACTTGCTTGTAGTACTAGGTTTATACAAGCTGTGTACTTAAATATAATGAAAAACAGCAAGCACAAAAGCAAACCATTTGCACTATCGAAGGAACAAACAAAGGAACAAAACTATAGCACTGCTGTGAGTGTTTACAGTTTCTATTGTGTCGTGACACAATCCCACCGAACTAACAAGCAGACCTGATCAAGCCTTTACATCCTCTGTCAAGCCCCACACAAAACACATCAAAAACAAAACAAAACCCATTTAACGACAAAAGCAAAATAAAACAACAACGCTAAAATGAAACAAGAAAACAGAACTGATTGATTGCAGTCAGGTGATCGCCCATCGTCATCCATCTCCTTGTTGCGTTTCAGCCGTAACAAATGACAAGCCAAGCGAGCATTGTGCAAGCATCAATTATCCCATAACCTCTACCCCACCCCCCATCCCTCCTTCCTTCCGCTCCTAGCATCTCCATCCTCTTCAACATTTTTAAAATAATTTTTGTGGGTTTTCCATCCTCGCTTCCGCCGCCTTGTCTAAGAGAAGCACGCTCTTCTTTGTCGGAGTCGCAAAAAAGGTCTGACTTGTCTTCCGGTTTGCGAGACAGAAAATGATAAATACTTTGAGCGCCTCCTGTTCTGCCTAGGTCACGGGGTTAGTCTTCCTTTCTCTCCGCTTGTTGGCTACAATCTGGCACCGCTCTTTTGTCATCTCTGGAGGCTTTTGTCTTTTGTCTTTTTCTCCGGTTTTGTTTTTCTCCTCCATTTTTCTGTTTATCCCTCGTTTTTTTGGCATACATCTTGCACTATATTGTGGAATTGTTGTTAGGTTGAAAGATTTCCTGATAAGCAGGGAGGCTGACTTTGGCTTTCATATTTTAAAGAACAAAAAAGTCAAACTTTTTGCTAAAGGCATTTCCTTTAATTGCAGCAGCTGCGATCTTCAAGAAATAAGTGAAGAGTTCTTTTTTGAAATCAAGTTTTGTGAGAGCGTCTACGCAAAACAGCGGAGACAATATTAGAATGGTTTGAGTTTGTTGCGGTTGACCCTGCACAGTTCAACCTATGATGTATTAGGGCGGGGATGTAGCTCAGTCGGTAGCGCGCTGGATTTGTATCCAGTTGGCCGCTGTCAGCGTGAGTTCGTCCCCACGTTCGGCGAGAGATTTATTTCTCAGAGTCAACTTTGTGTGCAAACTCTCCTCGGTGTCCGAACACCCCCGTTTGTACACGCAAGCACAAGA
This sequence comes from Littorina saxatilis, assembly GCF_037325665.1. Taxonomy (NCBI): domain Eukaryota; kingdom Metazoa; phylum Mollusca; class Gastropoda; order Littorinimorpha; family Littorinidae; genus Littorina; species Littorina saxatilis. The sequence goes on from NC_090251.1 coordinate 36,493,156, forward strand.
CCAAGTGCGCACGAAAAAGATCCTGTAATCCATGTTAGAGTACGGTGGGTTATAGAAACACGAAAATACCCAGCATGCTTCCTCCGAAAACGGCGTATGGCTGCCTAAATGGCGGGGGGAAAAACGGTCATACACGTAACATTCCACTCGTGCAAAAAACACGAGTGTACGAGGGAGTTTCAGCCCACGAACGCAGAAGAAAAAGACAATATTAAACTATTGGAACAGATTATCTGATATCTTTATCAATATATCACCTGCAACGTTTGAAAAGGCCAACAATCTTAGGTATCAATATTTTTTTTAAAGTACCTGTTTTTCTACTGGAAAATTGTCCAGTGCTATGCCAATAATAGTTAATCCCCCCCCCCTCCTCCCCGTCCTCTTTCCATTTTCTAAACCCCAAATGAAATGTTTTGACCCAGACATGAACCATAAAAAAATCATTTTCTGTTTCCCATTGACTTCAAACAAAAGCTGTTCTTTTTTCAGCACTAGTCTACATCAACCAAATCTCACATTCTGTCTACAGACAAAACACGGTTTTAATCCAATTTCCCTTTCTATCTGTTTGTGTTGGTGTGATACGGTGGAGAAGAATAAACATTACTGTCACGTTGACACAGACTTATGGCTATTGTTATCGAGATAATGGTCTCTTCAGCGTCTTCGCCTTGGAGGGGGTCCCCCTTCGCTTTAAGGCAGAAGAGCATTCATTTTAGTTCTGAGATTGTTTTGCTCGATTTGTTTCTGCTTTTTTTTGTCTGCTTTTTTTTCGGGTTTTTTTTTCTTTCATTTTTTTAGGGGTGGGGTTGGGGTGTGGTGCAGTGGAGGTGTGGGACAGGATGGGTTGATAATTGGGGTTGAATGGGTGATGGTTGAATGAATACATGCATGGTATGGAAACAAGCGGGAGGAACGAGGACTGTTAACTGTGCGGGCAGGGTAGGGTGTCATAGGAGAACATGATACTTGGTGATTGTTATATTCAAACAATACGCCAAAAAAAGTTGAGTGAACACCTTGGATCTGAACACAAAACTAGTACGTTTGTAAACTTTTCAAGTATACACTCTCATCATGAAATGATTAACTTTCTAATGGTCATTACTCTGTCTGTCTGTTTCTCTGTTCCTCTGTGCCCCTCTCTGTCGGCCCCCTCACCCTCCCCGCTCCCCACTCCTTCAGTCCATCAATGCTTCTTACCTTTGGTATCTATTACCTCTGTTTGTCTTTAAGTTCAGCTTCCTTTCCTCCCCTATAACTCAGTCTTCCCTCTCTGCGTATTTGTCTCTAACTGTGTCTTTGCATAAAATCTATTCTGTCATACTCGTCTTTTCCATTCACTTCATTTAGAGTGTTAGTCAATTCGAAAAGCATAGTCAGTGCTCAGCCTAAGCCATTCGGTTGGTGCCCTGACCTTGACCTTTGTCCAATATTTCTGCAGAAATAACCATGGGCTTAAACTTTCAAAATAAAATCACAATGTGCATTTAATCGCCGTCCAAATATAGGTTTCAGATCTTTGGTCTTATATCTTTCCAGATCACTCTCTCTCTCGTTCTACCTTCTTGGCTACTGTTAGCTACACTGCCAGACAGAAGAGAAACGGTAGCCAATGTTTAGTGACACATTCCCATCAATATCAAGTCAACGAGCAACAAAACGTAGCTGTGCTTTTAGTGTCTTGATAAGAATAGGGGCCACCCAGCTTGCGACTGAGAGTTTAAATTGTGTTTTGCCTGCTATGATGTTTCGTTGGCTGGATGCTGTTTGGGTGCGGATTAGTTTTTCTCCACCTGTCAGCACACTTGGTATTTTAATTACCCGGATTAAACACGACTCAAAAGATTTATTAGTAGGCGTTTATCTATGCTTGATTTTATACTTGCATTTTTAAAAATGTATTTCCATTTTGATATATGTGGAAAATAACTTAACTGTCTGAGGTCTATCTACAAGAGTGACTTTCCCAGGTGCAAAAGAGACACATTTCTTGTGCTCCCCCCCCCCCCCCCATATGGTGCTTAAAAGGGTCGCAAACCTTAATCCACAACTATTATGTCTCGTCTATCTTAAACACACCAAATGCAAAATCAACAGAAAGGCAGAGACCTTCCGAGGCTTTTTAGACAATTGGACTCAATGCGGCATTTCAGATATGGCCAGGGTTTTTTTCTTCGTGGGATATTACAATCCACTCCAGTTGGACACACACAAAGAACCAACAGCCTGGTTGCTCTCTGTGCAGAATAAATGAATACCTACGTTCTCCAGCCCCAACACGATTGTGAACTTTCCAGGCTGACAAAGACTTCATGGTGTTGGCGTGATCTGGTGCCGAGACAAACGAGATGCGGTATTTCGGTTAAAAGACGGAAGTGCCAATAAGCCCAAGCACATAATTGTATAACTGCACTCGATAGGCCACACGCGGTTTTCTATCTAATTGACGTCTTAATGTATATTTTCTTGATAATCTTGGGCCATAATGAAGCTAGCTTTATCACGCTATCTCTTATCCTTTGGAACTAAGTAGCGAAATAGTCCATCAACTTGCCTTTTTTCTCTTCCTACGCGTTTTGTATAATGGTGAGAGCTGAGTGCATTTTGGAGTTATTGTCTTATTGTATTAGACCTACACTTGCTTACGCGCTCGTTTGGCAAACGATCGTCCTCGTTTCATTAATTGCCATGAACCTTTCTTCTTCTTCGTCTTCTAGATCTGCCTCAGGTCATTTTCTATCGTTTGGAAAGAGAGAGAGAGAGAGAGAGAGAGAGAGAGAGAGAGAGAGAGAGAGAGAGAGAGAGAGAGAGAGAGAGAAAGAAAGAGTGAGAGCGGAGAGAGAGAGACGCAGATAATTTATTCAATAGGCCATAGCCCCGTATGAGAGAGAGAGAGAGAGAGAGAGAGAAAGAGAGAGAGAGAGAGAGGGAGAGACAGAGAGAGACAGAGAAAGAGAGAGAGAGTGAGAGAGAAAGAGAGAGAGAGAGAGAGAGAGAGAGAGAGAGAGAGAGAGAGAGAGAGAGAGAGAGAGAGAGAGATGGAGAGAGAGAGAGAGTTCACTACATTGTATGTAAAAACTTCACAATACCAAAATCAAATGTTTTGTAATTCGGAACAAACAAAATCAGAAAGACTGAAGTCTTCTTTGAAAAATATCTACTTTCGTAGTTCAGTTTCTGCTACTGCCGTTGTTGTCGAAATTGAAATGTGTTTCAAAACAATAACGAAAATAACTCGGTTCCAAGAATGCAGTGTTGCGGCGCCTTCTTTATCAACAGCCTCATACCCAAACCAGACGATGTCAATACAGGAAATAAAGAAGATAGGCACTTCAACCGTATCAGCGGATCAATCTTCCCTGCTTATACTCCCACCCCAAACAACCCCAGTATCTCCTCATTGAAAACGACTCATTATAGACTGCGTTCGGCAAAACGACTGTACGGGGTAAGCCTTCAGCCCATCTAAACAAAGCGCGCTTATTTACAAGATTGCGAGTCAAGGAGAAAAGAGATGCACTCCACTGGTTGTCATAATACTAGCTTTTCGGGAGCAGGGTTCGTGGCACCAGTGCACCACACTGTGAGGAGTCTGTGTGCCGACGCATCTGACAAGTTTGTTCTTATGTCATCCACGTATATTTGACGATACGTGTCTTTTGGCATTCGTTTCATCCTGTAAAGCGACTCATCTTAGAGGGAGAAGAGGGAAAAAAGAAAGAAAGAAAAATAAAGGAAAGAAAGAAAGAAAGAAAGAAAAAAGA
>NC_090251.1:36497125-36499625 GCF_037325665.1 Littorina saxatilis
GTCGGTTTAACGGTTTTCTTTATTGCAAGCACATTTTAAAGGCACAGTAAGCCTCCCGTAAACCATCACAGATCAATCAATCAATATGAAGCTTATATAGCGCGTATTCCGTGGGTACAGTTCTAAGCTCCCCGAGCGTCTACATACAGTACAAGCATACTTCCATTTGAACGCTCACCGAACGGGAACATCCTGGCTGCTTTCTGTCGAGCGTGAGAAATTTTCAAAGAATTTATTTTCGTGGACTTGCTCCTCTACAACAATGGCGCCTCGTTTTGGTGCTGGACGGCTGTTATGAATATTCATTACCGGAAATCACGCCCGGACAGTAAGCCTCCCGTAAACCATCACAGATACTGTCAGGCTTTTACACACAGTACAAACACCCTTCCATTTGAACGCTCACCAAACGGGAACATCCTAGGTGCCCTACGTAAAGAGCGAGCAATTTTTAAAGAATTAATTTTGCAGATTGTCTCGAACACTTTTTGGACCCACCCTGAACTCAGGTCAAAAATGAGTTACTTCCCTTCGGGTCTCATTCTATCGATGTAAACTGGCGATAGCCGTGGATCGATGATTATCAGAATGTTTTTGGACCGTGGTGCGTTTTTGCGCTAGACCTAACTTTTAAAATCTAAATAATAAATTGACAGCTTGTTACACAAACAGTCTTTAATCATAAAAAATTTCTTTTTTCATCAAGACAAGATCAGTACAATTCGAAGTCGTGAAAGTTTGAAAAAAGAAAAGCCCGGAAGCAGGGTCACGCAAGGGTCGTAGCAGACGACGGTTTATGCATATCGCCGTTCCTCTCAACAGTCAAAAGCCATCGCTAGAGTTCTTGTGAACCACAGCCGTTTGTTTCGTGCATAAAAACGTGCTATTGTAAATAAGCTCACATCGAGTCGCATTCAAATAATTAACTAACGACTACATTGTGAAAAGGGGAAACTGGATCACACGGGTTCACGATGGCTCAGGGGTAAGATAAACCACGCAAAAATAAATTCTTTGAACATTTTTCGCTCTTTACGGAAGGGCACCTAGGATGTTCTCAATCGGTGAGTGTTTAAATGAAAGGGTGTTTGTACTGTGTGTAAAAGCCTGACCGTATCTGTGATGGTTTACGGGAGGCTTACTGTGCCTTTCAGTCAAACACTACAAAACTGTAAAACAAAATATTCAGAGAGAAATCAAAAATACACCTGTATAACTGTTGTGAATCAAATTTCAATTGAAAAATAATGATGAACATTTTCATGAACACATTTTAAGCTAAAAGTCTGAAATGTAATCCCATAATCCGGACCAAACCAAAGACTACTTGGTGGACATTTCGAAGCTTTGAAAATGCCGCCGCCACAGTGCCGCATCATGCAACTTTTAGTAAAACTCAAAAATAACGTCATCAAATAGGGCTTCCAACAAAACAAATGCCACAAAAGAATGCGCTCAAACACGTATGCATCAATTACGTTTGGTGGTTTTAGAGCAAAGCCTTGCACACAGACACACATTCATACACAGGGGGACACACTTCCCCTCCGCCTTTGTTGAAACATTCAATCAATACTTGACTGAATGTAACCAAAACCAACTAACCAAACAAACAAAACAAAACAAAAACAAGACAATGAAAGCGGATGGATTCCAATGCAACAGATCCGAATTAGGCTCCCGATTAAATAATCGATAAAAGATTACAATATGAATATTAAGCCTGATCAAGAATGCTTTACGACACAACAGGAAGACAAAACTAGAGATCAGTATCAATCAATCAATCAATGACGCTTATATCGCGCATATTCCGTGGGTACAGTTCTAGGCGCTCTGCAGTGATGCCGTGTGAGATGAAATTTTATACGGCCAGTAGATTGCAGCCATTTCGGCGCATATTTACCTTTCACGGCCTATTATTCCAAGTGAAGCGGGTATAGGTAGACAATTATTAACTGTGCCTAATTTTGCCAGGAGAGACCCTTTTGTCAATCGTGGGATCTTTAACGTGCACACCCAATGTAGTGTACACGGGGGGAGGTTCGGACACCGAAGAGAGTCTGCACACAAAGTTGACTCTGTGAAATAAATTTCCGCCGAACCTGGGATCGAACTCACGCTGACAGCGGCCAACTGAATACAAATCCAGCGCGCTACCAACTGAGCTATATCCCCGCCTCGCATGACAATAGCTTACAGGAGCAAACGAGAAGAAGAAGACAATGGATTACAAGTATCACATACAAAACACAACACAACAATCAATATCACATCAACACCACACGACAAGGCCACGCGACAGAAGACAGACAGGAGACGCCACTGTCTCACCTGAGGCCACAGCGAAGCACATGTTGCTGAAGTCATTGGAGACAGGAGGAGGGGGAGATAGAGAGACACACACGAGATGCAACAAGAGGGGGAGGCGTGATCCCCCAAGCCACCTATACCGTCTCTCACACTCCTAACACAAGGGGGGAGGAGCTAGGTGTCATTC
>NC_090251.1:36504625-36532125 GCF_037325665.1 Littorina saxatilis
TAATTCACACATCGCACACTTCTTCTCAATCCTTCTCCTCTTTTTTTGTGTGAGTCTTCAGTGCCTCATCCTCCGCTTTCTACTTCTTTCTTCTTCCTCCTTCTTTGCTTCTCTCCCTTTCTTTCTTTCTTTCTCTCGTTCTTTCTTTCTATCTTTCTTTCTTTTCTCTCTTTCCCCATATCTCTCTTTCTCTCCCAATGTCTGTATGCCTCTCTCTCCTCTCTCTCTTTTTCTCTCTCTCTAACACTCTCTTTCTCTCTCTCTCTCTTTCTCTCTCTCTTTCTCTCTCTCTCTCTCTCTCTCTCTCTCTCTTTCTCCTCTCTCTCCCTCCCTGTTCTTGTCTTCCTCTTTCTTCCTCCTTCTTTCTTCGCTTCTCTGTCTTCTTCTATTTCACTTTCTTACTCTCTCCCGCTACCCCTCTATTCCCATTCCTCTCTCTCTCTCAATCTCTCTTTTCCTCCCCCTCCCTTTCCTCTATATATCTCCATCCCCTCTCTTTCTGTCAATCCTTCCCCAACCCATTTCTTTCTTTTACTACGTTCTTCTCCTCTCCTCACCCCTCTTTCGCCTGAACTGATTTTTGGGGAAAAAAGACGACATATCTTTGTTTCCCAATGTCCATCCCTCGCGCTCTCACTGCGTTAGTGTTTTAGATTATTTTGTGTAAAAAAAACCCGTTATTCCCCCCCCCCCCCCCCCCCGTCCCCTGCCCCTCTACGTTTTTCTGTTCATCCCTGTTTGGGATGCCTTTTAAAGAACAGTTTTCACTCTCATTTCGTCCTTCAGTTCCTTAGTGTTTCAGATACCTTCTTGAAACACAGTTTTACTCTTTTCTTTTTATATCTTTCCACAATCCGCAAAACTGCAAAAAGGAGATATCTCGCGTTGGTATCGAGAAGGAGGCTACGCCTCACCAGCAGATACCATTTCTGAGCATCTTCAGCACTCATTTACCTCCCCTGTCCATGTTTCTGCGTTCCCTCCCTTTTTTTGTGTTCAATAATTCTCTCATGTCCATTCTCACAAGCTTTTCTTCTTCAAACAGAGAAGGGACGAAAACGAGACGCACAAAAATGTCGGGAGTGAGAGAAAAAAAAACCCTAACGGTGGTAGTGATAGTGCTCGTGGGTGCAAAACAAGCAAGGAAGAACCGCAACCGCTGATGTTCCACGGCGGTGGTGGTTGCCCCCCTTTGGCTCCACGGGCGGTAACTCACTCACCCTCTCCTCGTCTTGTGACAGTTCATGCAACTCTCGATTAAGCCTGTGCCAGGATTGTCCCTTCCTGACAAAAGGGCCCTCGCACGGGCGATATTTACCATTTATTGATCTGCTGGCATCGAGATGTGATTCCAGCCTTCCTCCTCAACAAAAACCTCCGAGTAGGCGCGAGGAGACGCCCTGATGAATACCTCCCTCCGTCCTTTCGTCTTCTCTCTCTCTCTCTCTCTCTCTCTCTCTCTCTCTCTCTCTCTCTCTCTCTCTCTCTCTCTCCCTGCCCTTCAATTCCTTATTTCCCCCAGTCTTCTGGCTTCTGAAAACCGCATTGTCTCCGCCGGCTTCGGCCGCGCCGGGTCCTGTGATGGGCGTTTGCCATCGTGCATATCAAGCGACGCCCGGCTCCTTCTCCCGACTGATCACTTTGGCGGCGCAAACTATATTATCCCCCAGTGACAAGGCTGTTTACCCACGCTTAATTAACACACAGAAACAGCGACAAGCGTGTGATTATAGCTGTCAGTATTGTCGGGCGAAGAATAGCCCTCCGCAAGCAAAAGGGGGACCCGCTCTGGTAGGAATAAGAGAAGAGAGAGAGGGATGATGTTGTGCGGACAATTCACAGGCAGGGTCGACGGTCGTCGCGTATTCCAAAGACAGCGTTGAAAGCTTCGTGACGGGCTGTGACATCAGGGGGAGCTGGCAGCAGTGACGTACGTCATTCCTGTGACGCCGGGTCGATCCTACCAACCTAGGGGAGACAACACACACACACACACCTACGTCTTCTGAATGTTGAGATGTCCACCAATCAGTTCGCCTGGCACCAACAACGTCTTTTCTTTTCAGCTTGTTTTCAGATCAAAACCGCCAAAAGGGGGTATCTCGAGCAGCTATTAAGGAGAAATGCGGTCCTCTGCCAGACAGAGTGTATCGGTATCTTCAGTATTCATTACCCCTCCCCCCAGCGTATATCCCCTTCCCCACTTTCTCTCTCTCTCTCTCTCTCTCTCTCTCTCTCTCTCTCTCTCTCTCTCTCTCTCTCTCTCTCTCTCTCTCTCTCTCTCTCTCTCTCTCTCTCTCCCCCCCTGTATTAAGGGTTTGTATAAGGGACAGGTTGTAAGATTAGGCTTTGCCTAAAACCTCTATCCTTTGGTAATAAAGTTCAGTTTCAGTTTCAGTTTCTCTCTCTCTCTCTCTCTCTCTCTCTCTCTCTCTCTCTCTCTCTCTCTCTCTCTCTCTCTGTCTCGCTCTCTCTCTCTACCCTCTCTCTCTCTCTCTCTCTCTCTCTCTCTCTTTCTCGCTCTTTCTCACTCGTTTTCTCTCTCTCTCTCTCTCTCGCTCTTTCTCTCTCTCTCTCTCTCTCTCTCTCTCTCTCTCTCTCTCTCTCTCTCTCTCTCTCTCTCTCTCTCTCTCTCTCTCTCTCTCTCTCTCTCTCTCTCTCTCTCTCTCTCCCTCTTCCGTCAGTGACAAGATTAAGCCAGTCGTTCTTTAGTTCTGTATTACTGCTGACGAAACCTTTAGTTTATACAGCAAAATGACACTCACTTGAAACCAAAACATCTAGCATTTCCACACACACAAAAACACAACGATTTGTGTCATATGTGCTAGCTTTTGAGCAAATGGAGTAACTTGCCAGACGCCAGCCACTAGATTTTCAATTTTAAAGTCTTAGGTATGACCCGGCCGGGGTTCGAACCCACAACCTCCCGATCACGGGGCGGACGCCTTACCACTAGGCCAACCGTGCCGGTAGATATACAGATACACACTTACTAGACATAAATACATAAATACTAGACATAGATACATAAATACTAGACACCGAGATAAAAATGTATAGAAGACAGAAATACGGACAGACATACATATTTGTGGCAGAGGATAGCGAAGAAGAAGGCTAGCGCAGAAAATAACTAAAGCCCAAAAGACATCACACTAGCTCTGTGTAGGACTTAATCAAAATGAAATAAAACAAAGACAAACACAACAAAAAAGCAAAGAGCCGAAAAGAACAAAAACAAATAAAACCAAAGACAATGAAACAGACAAACGACTTGGACAAAGGCTAAAATAAAATCGTTTACCTTCGAGAAGGAAAGCAGAAGAAAGAAACTAAAAGAAGGGAGCGAATATAAGTCGAGCCATTGATTCCGACATCTGTTGTCTTCTGAGTACCCCCTTGTCAATAGCAGGGCAGATGTTGCCAGAAGTACAAACGTGCACCACGTGCTTAAAGATACTCTCTTTCACTTGTAAACTGATCTTTTAAACCAGTATTTTACATGTACACCACCTCATATTTGTCCAGGCTTTTACAGGTCAACAACCACAGATTTGTACAGGGTTTTAACATGTAAACCACCTCAGATCTGTCCAGTCTCTTACATATAAACCATCACATATCTGTTCAGGCTTTTACATGTAAATTACTACAGATCTTTACAGGAATTTACTTGAAATCCACCTCAGATCTGTCCAGTTTGTTTACGTGTAAACATCCAAACATGTGTCCAGGGTTGTACATGTAACTTACCACAGTTTGTTTACGTGTAAACATCAAAACATCTGTCCAGGGTTGTACATGTAACTTACCACAGTTTGTTTACGTGTAAACATCCAAACATCTGTCCGGGTTGTACATGTAACTTACCACAGTTTGTTTACGTGTAAACATCCAAACATCTGTCCAGGTTTGTACATGTAACGTACCACAGTTTGTTTACGTGTAAACATCCAAACATCTGTCCAGGGTTGTACATGTAACTTACCACAGTTTGTTTACGTGTAAACATCCAAACATCTGTCCAGGTTTGTACATGTAACTTACCACAGTTTGTTTACGTGTAAACATCCAAACATCTGTCCAGGTTTGTACATGTAACTTACCACAGTTTGTTTACGTGTAAACATCCAAACATCTGTCCAGGTTTGTACATGTAACTTACCACAGTTTGTTTACGTGTAAACATCCAAACATCTGTCCAGGTTTGTACATGTAACTTACCACAGTTTGTTTACGTGTAAACATCCAAACATCTGTCCAGGTTTGTACATGTAACTTACCACAGTTTGTTTACGTGTAAACATCCAAACATCTGTCCAGGTTTGTACATGTAACTTACCACAGTTTTTTTACGTGTAAACATCCAAACATCTGTCCAGGGTTGTACATGTAACTTACCACAGTTTGTTTACGTGTAAACATCCAAACATCTGTCCAGGGTTGTACATGTAACTTACCACAGTTTTTTTTATAGGAATTTATTTGAAAACCACCAAAGTTCTGTCCACGCTTTAACATGCAAACCATCACAGATCTGTAAGCTTACAGGCTTGAATGTGAAAACCACCACAGATATGTCCAGTGTTTTACATGTAAACTTTTACGGATCATTCCAGTCTCGTACATAGGATACGAGCATAATTCTATTTGGACGTTCACAAAAATCTAAATCTTGGTTGTGGGTTTTTTGCTTTTATTTTTGTGGGGAAAATTTGCTGAATTAAGGTCTCACATTGAGATAATTTATAGGTGTCAGCTACAAATGTAGCCCCGCAACTGAACAATCACACAATCCATCCAGGCCGTATGCAGTGGCCCATCCCCCATCCAACCCCCCCCCCCACCTCCTTTTAATGTAAGACCCCACAATAAAAGATTCCCTTTCTTTTAAGAGACTGATTTGTCAGATTTCTGTGTTTTTATAACCTCTGTTAATGATTTTACTCCCATTCTTATGGACCTGAATCAGTTTCTCAGATGTTTGAAGGTCCTATAAGGGAGGTTCCACGGTTAGAGCATGTTGGCATTTAGAGCATGAGTCAAAGAGGAACCCCACGCGGGTTAGGGGGAAGAATTTACCCGATGCTCCCCAGCATGTCGTAAGAGGCGACTAACGGATTCTGTTTCTCTTTTTGCCCTTGTTAAGTGTCTCTTGTATAGATTATAGTCAATTTTTGTAAAGATTTTAGTCAAGCAGTATGTCAGAAATGTTAAGTCCTTTGTACTGGAAACTTGCATTCTCCCAGTAAGGTAATACATTGTACTACGTTGCAAGCCCCTGGAGCAAATTTTTGATTAGTGCTTTTGTGAACAAGAAACAATTGACAAGTGGCTCTATCCCATCTCCCCCCTTTCCCCGTCGCGATATAACCTTCGTGGTTGAAAACGACGTTAAACACCAAATAAAGAAAGAAAGTCAAAGAGGAGAGATAAATAGGATATAGGCTGTTGATTTAAAAAGGTAAGAATTTGATTGATAAAAGAAAAAAGACCGATGAAGATTAGAAGGATGCTCCCTGCCTGAGAAAAAAAAGGCAAATAAGAAGGGTAGTAGCAACCTGCATGCAACTGAGGTAAAAAAATAAAAAATAAAAATAAAAAATAAAAGAGTCAAAGAGGAAGAATAATGTTAGCCCATGTAAACGCCTGGACAGATATGTTGGAGTGTTACACAATCGTTCACACGAGAGGGACAGTGTCTTTAACCTGTGGACACCTTGTCGATACTGAACAATGCCCTACCCATAAAACTTTTACAACCCCCAAAAAGACGCGTGTAACAATGCCTTTCTCGTCGATATTATCCACTTCAGCATTTTCGATTTTTGGTGTTGTTGACGTCACAAGTTGGTCGGCTGGACAAATGGCGGGGTGAACAGCCCGCTCTCTGTAAAGGGGACTAAGAATGGGATAGATGTGGTTTCAAAATCAATTATGATAATCGAAAAAAACAAAAGTCTTGGTATTCTTAAAACTAGCATTTCGTCCAGGGCTTGATGTTTTAGTGGGGGTTTCTTTTGGGTGGGGGGGTGGGGGTGGGGGGGGTGTATATGATATCTTTACGTGACTGAGGGAAGGGGCCCTATGTTGGGACTCTTTACACTCTTTATAGAAAAAGGTCAGTGTTGTTTTCAAAGTGATTGTATTGCGTGGAAGAGGCATACCGAAACAATTTTCCAGTGAAATAGTCAAGAATTATCGCCATTTTCTGTTTTATCTGAAAACAAAGTTTCATTAAGAATACAACAAATTGGCATTCGATTCGAAAAAACCATATAAACAGATAAAAGTAGTTTTAAAATTGCGGTGAACAAGAGATGTATTGCTTTAAGCATTGTAATCAAAGCAAATATTGATTATATGACAGTGCTAATCCAGACATCAAAAAAATTCCTCAAGATAAGTGCAGTTTCCAAATTTACGAATTAATCTTACTCTTAGATTCTGAGATTCTGAGAGTTCTAGAATCCAAACTTCGCAATACGTACAGTAACTGCAGTGTTCAATAGCAAAGTCTGAAAGGAGGGCTCTTTAGATAAGCGCTGTAAAAATAAAAGAGCTTCAGATAAAAAAATAAAAAAATAAAAAAAAGCAACCTGCAAGCAAAATGGCGTTAGTTCTGTTAGTGCTCGCCGTAAGATTGACAAGACTGCACCTTCAGCCAACCTTAAAGAACTGTGCGACCCCTAAGCTGAGCACCCCAGAATCAAAGAATAAGGTATTCAGTTTCTCTATGCTACAGACGCACATCGCTTGGTGTAACCGAGCTTTTATCTACCGCATCAATGTAACATCTCCTTATCAAACACACACACACCCTCCTACCCCAACCCGCCCCCACCCTCGTCCCTTCGAGCTAAATGGTATAGGCACCTGTCACTGTCACAGAATCAAATCAACTAAATATGCTAAATAGATAGAGCTAAATTTGAAAGGATGAGGCCATAATTATACTATGACGGCTTACTAGCGCCAAAATCTGGGGTTACAATTTTCACTTTAAACATTTTAATCATCACATGTTTTGTGTAATTTACAGCGATGATGTTAACCTACCGTGTTAACTATTAATTTAAAGTTTTGGCCACGGCGTTCTCGCGCCAGAACCATAACTAAACATGATCACATAATAACTAAAATCATCACATGACATTTTTATTTCCTTACGTGAAAAGTAAGATGTTCAGTTCTGGCCCGATTCCCGACATGACGGATCACCAGAGCCAAAAATTAAAATTAAACTTATCTGGGGAGTAAAAGGGTAGTTTTTATAGATAATTGTACTTTTCTCATTAAATAATAAATTTTACGTGAATATTTGTATTATCTGGTTTTGGCGCTAGTTAGTCGTGTTTATTTGAAAGTACAAAAAAACAGTTGGGTTGGGACGGAATGGGGTCGGAGGTGAGAAGGGGATAGATACATTTATTTAAATTTTATTTTGCCAGGGTTTATAACATTATTTTTAATCCGCGTTCTCACGCAATTACAACTTCAATGTATTATTAATATAAACTCAATTCATTCATATCACCTCCACATATAATAATTTTATAGTCAGGCCCCTTCCACTTTCCATCTTCGGTATAAACATCGCGTTTTCATTGCGGAAGACTTAAAGTCTAACAATCAAGTCACAGAAGAAAAAATGTCGACAGGGTATGGCCTGGTATTGAGAAAGCGTTGAGGGTGGGATCGGGTGGGGATGTAGAGTCTAAGAGAAGAAGGGGATGGCCGGGTATTGAGAAAGCGTTGAGGGTGGGATCGGGTGGGGATGTAGAGTCTAAGAGAAGAAGGGGATGGCCGGATATTGAGAAAGCGTTGAGGTTGAGATAGGGTGGGGATAAAGAGTCTAAGAGAAGAAGGGGATGGCCGGGTATTGAGAAAGCGTTGAGGGTGGGATCGGGTGGGAATGTAGAGTCTAAGAGAAGAAGGGGAATGGGGTGAGGGAGGAGAGCTAATGAAGGGGGGTGGGGTGCGATATACGGTTCAAATCTTTAATGAGTCTGGCACTTCCTGTCAAAGCAGTCAGACTTTGTCATGGTGTGTGCTGGGATCTCTACCGTTCAGTGCGTTCATAGATAAGCCTGGTGCTCCGCGTATACAAGCCAGCCAATCACCACACTGGGAAAACAGAGAGCAAAAAAAAGAAGAGAAACGAGATATAAAATGACGTTAAATCAGTATTTAAACGAGGCGCATTAACGCACGCATGCTCGCACACGCACACACACACACTCACACACACACACGCACGTACACACACAGACACACACACACACACACACACACACACACACGCACGCACGCACGCACACACACACACACGCACACACACACACACACACACACACATACGGGTAGCTCAGTTGGTATAGAGCACAGGACTTGTGGTCACCATGGTGACGGGTTCAAATCCAGGCCGCGACGTCGGACACGGGTCAACTCTATGTGCAGACTCAGAGACAGTATCCGTGTCCCACCCCGTGTCACCACAGTGGCACGTAAAAGACCTCGGTCTTTCTACCATAAGTGCATGGATAAGCCAGTTAGGATAAACTTTAGAACAACTCAACACATAGCAATTAAGAATGATAATAGAACTAATATAAATAGAATGATAATAGTCACAAGTTAGCCTCTCTAAATGGTAGATTTCAACATTTTCTTAAGAAATGAATACCGTCACAGAAGTTATATCACATGCTCTGTGGCTCACGCCCACTTAAAAAAGAATCTAAACACTCGAAATGTTTGAACGATTATTGCGTGTGTGTGTGTGTGTGCATGGGGGGGAGGGGTGCTTCATTATTTTGTTATTTATTGATAAGCCCGGTGAATCTTATGGGAAAGAAGATAAGAGTAAGTATCAGAAACGGTTAAATGCAGAACTGATTCAGTGCATGTGTTAAAAAAACAAAAACTATTTCTGATTTGAAGAGGACTGCGAAAGTGATTACACTCAGAAGCTTATTACCCTTTGGCCTCGTTTTGAACGCTCGCGTCTGTGCGGTTAGACTGGTGCATACATAAAGATATCTGACCCTCATCGTCCAATGTTTCAAACGTCGCTGTTTTTATCGTGTATGCTTCCGCTGTAAGATTACGGCACGCATTGGAGAAGAATATGCGAAGACAGTTTGCATACCGTGCTTGTAGTTATGTGTCTGGCATTACATTTATCCAGGTGTACTCACGGGCATCCTGAACTCAGAGCGCACTCGCTCACATGCATTTATTAGCTTAAAGAAACACTCTTTCTTGTGGAAAAAGTTGGGCTCACCACCTCAGATCTCGCCAGGCCTTTACGTGGAATACTACCAACTCTCCATTTGGTCACAACCCACAAATCAACACACCATCAAAAAAACAAAACAACAAAAACAAGTCGCGTAAGGCGAAATTACTACATTCAGTCAAGCTGTGGAACTCACAGAATGAAACTGAACGTAGTCCGCCGCTAGTGCAAAAGGCAGTGAAAGTGACGAGCCTGTTTGGCGCGGTAGCGGTTGCGCTGTGCTTCATAGCACGCTTTACTGTACCTCTCTTCGTTTTAACTTTCTGAGCGTGTTTTTAATCCAAACATATCATATCTATATGTTTTTGGAATCAGGAACCGACAAGGAATAAGATGAAATAGTTTTTAAAACGATTTCGGAAATTTAATTTTGATCATAATTTTTATATTTTTAATTTTCAGAGCTTGTTTTTAATCCGAATATAACATATTTATATGTTTTTGGAATCAGAAAATGATGAAGAATAAGATGAACGTACATTTGGATCGTTTTATAAAAAAATTTTTTTTTAACAATTTTCAGATTTTTAATGACCAAAGTCATTAATTAATTTTTAAGCCACCAAACTGAAATGCAATATCGAAGTCCGGCCTTTGTCGAAGATTGCTTGGCCAAAATTTCAATCAATTTGATTGAAAAATGAGGGTGTGACAGTGCCGCCTCAACTTTTACAAAAAGCCGGATATGACGTCATCAAAGACATTTATCGAAAAAAAGAAAATAATTTCCGGAGATATCATTCCCAGGAACTCTCATGTCAAATTTCATAAAGATCGGTCCAGTAGTTTAGTCTGAATCGCTCTACACACACACACACACACACACACAGACAGACACACACACACACACACACACACACACACACACAAACACACACGCACACACACACACACACACACACACAAACACACACACATACACCACGACCCTCGTCTCGATTCCCCCCTCTATGTTAAAACATTTAGTCAAAACTTGACTAAATGTAAAAACCTGACCGCTTGTTGTGGTAAGTTGGAATTTATTAACGAATGTATTAAACAATCCCCATTGTGCAGAGAGCGTTACCAGGCCGCTCAGGTGTTTAAAAAAAAGTTACTAAGAGGAGGGATGGTCTTATCTCAGCCTGGCCAGATCAGAGACGGTGAGCTGAACTGTTTTCGCTTTTAAAGGAATGGGCTTTTAACACACACGTTCTGTATTTTTGTTCCTGGTCGACAAAGTGTCATCATTGTGAATTGCTTGCTATGATATACTAACATGTGTCTAAGTATGTAAACAAGTGTGGTATTGATGTGGGTTTCTTTATTTACAATAAGATTAACGTCATTCTTATTTGTAATTAACGTCAGCCTGATGACGTCACCTGATTTGGCTTGCATATTTGTAGCTGAAACATGAACAACAACAAAAGAAAAACTACATCGAAGATCCGCCAATAACAGAAACAAGAACTATTTAAATTAACGAATTTTCAATGTATGTAAAACACAATCTGAATCCGAATTTCAACTGCACAGGTTAACTTTCTGATCAATACAAAAAGCACAGCACCCACCCCCCTTGCCGAACCCCCCCCCCCCCCCCCCCAACCCCCTTTCCGTTTCTTTCCAAGACATAATGATTTTTCTGGAAACATTTCAAAGTTCAGTGATTACTGTACGAATACACATGCACTTCAAGTCCCCCCCCCCCCCCCCGCATGAAAAGAAAGAAAAGAAAAGACTAACAGAAACTTTGAGAAAAGAATCTGATAGTGTTTCTCCATAGAGTCTTTCTTCGTTCTTGGCCAGAGAGAAAGGGAGACAGAGAGACAGAGAGAAAGAGAGAGGCGGCCGAGACACGCAAGCAACAATGGGTGCAGCACATCCAATTTGAAAAGCTGACAAATGAAATGAGGACCCTTCTCCCGTCCGTCTCCAAAACAGCAGAAATATTGATGGTCTCGGTTCGCCCAGCTTAGCTCCTGTCCTTATTGCATGCGCTGCCAAGATTTCTCCTCTTCGTCCTCACAATGGCACCTGTCTCTGTGGTCTTTCTTGAAACATAATTTTCCATTGAGTGAAAAACATCTTCAAATGTTTAAAAAAAATTGTTTGCCTTGCCTTGCCTTGCCTTGCTTTAACACTAACAACAGGGAAACTAAACACTATCCCTTGTGTGAATGAATGCAAATGCGCTAGTACGCTATCATACAGGAACACACACAACTCCAAATGTAGGTTCCCTCCACTGTATTATTCAGCTATGACAACATACACACAAATACACACAATCATGAACATAAATGTTAGGTATTCAAAAATCAGGTACTCACAGGTTTGGATGCAAAAACAAAGCAAGATTACAGTCTCGTGCACAATTTCACTAACAAAACACTCTACCCTTCACTTACTGTAGAGAAATACACAAACAGTCCGTGAACTCACAGGCACACGATATCTACTTTACTGGTATCGAATCACGGCTCGTGTGTAGTCAGAAAAACAGTTACAGTTCATATTCCGGGAGACTCAAATCACCGTCTGCTCTGCTTACTAAACACTCATTATATCTTATGTACTTAAGATCTTATAGACATATTTTAACTCTGTTCATACACAGAATTACACAGCGTCTATGGCCGTTCACTAGGAAATGTATCAGGATACTAATTCCTTCCACTGGCGACCTCGGTCTACTCAGTTCTTTTCGTCCTGTGACCTCTATGGTCCAACTATATCGACAACCATAACCTTGCAATAACTTCGCGAAATCCCGTCGAATTTCAGCTATGCTGATCTAGAGTTACGATACTTCGGCGGATTCTCAGATCCGTCACCCTTGTCATCTGGGCACTATCTCCCTCTCAGACCGGTTATACGACGCACTGCACAACATAAATAGCGGACATCTTGTCTTAGATATCGGTCTGCTATGTTTACAGTTTACAGTGTTAGTCGATTCAACTTATGCGATAAACACTCCAGCGATATTCGAATGCTTATTCCATTTACCTGTTAAGTGCTTTCCTGTCGCATCTATCCGGGCTTCCTCCCTCCCGGCCGATTACTTGGGCAACCTCCAATGTCCAAGGACAGTGGTAAAGTGTAACAATACCCTAGTTGCGATTTACAACCTCAACTATCCCCGGTCAGTGAGCTGAACTCACAGTGCGTGCCACACACTTTGCTATGTCACGCTATATCTCTGGTTAGCGCTCTAAAAGCGTGGAGGATATCACTGTCAAACTTTGCCTGTTACAGTGTTATTCGTGATTTCCTTCACACCTTGCTGCCCTGGGTGTCACAGTAGAATCAGCGCATGGTCCTGTAGTGGGTACCATCACACTGTGACATCAGAGGCAACGAAAGAGCAGATACGCTAGCCTGAGAAGAAGTTCAACAGCAGACTGACAAGCTGGGCTGATGTGCACGAACAAATTACCAACCGGATGGGAACCAGCCGCGAGATATATGGGATTGATTAATTTTCAGGTTTGTTTGTGATTTGAGCAAATCCAAACCCGCGGCTGGATCTCACCCTTTTGTTTGTTTGTTTATTTGTTGCTTAACGTCCAGCCGACTACGCAGAGCCATATCAGGACGAGGAAGGGGGGGATGAAGGGGGCCACTTGTCAAGCGATTCCTGTTTACAAATGCACTAACCCATTACTTGTGTCCCAGCAGGCTTTAGTAAAACTAAATTAATACCTACTGGAAGATTACCAGTTTCCAGTATGTTAAAATAGGCTTAACCTATTTACTGCTGGACTTACATCAGAACACTAACAGATTAAACTATACATGAATCGCGAGACAAGCGGCAAGAGAAGAGATTTTTGGAAAAAATACAGGTGAATGAGCAAGAAGGCAGAAAAAAGAAAAGAATTCATGAAGAAAAAGAGAGCATGACAGGAAAGAGGAACCAAAAATCTACCTAACAGCAAACTAGAAAGCTCCTGCGGTTCCAAAAACAGGAGGGGCCTTTAATTTCATAACCGCAGTGCCCCACTGCGGGAGGATCTCACCCTGTTAATATATTTCTCGTCCACATTAGCCCAGGAGGCTCCAACCATCACCAAGGCCCAAAGAGGGAAGACCTGGCAGCTAGCTGTGCCATCTTTGATATAACCGAAAAAAACAACTGCCACAACCTTCCAACATGACAACTACAATGCACTTATATCTAACAGGTGGAGAACACTATGGGGCCCCGATAGCTCAGTTAGTACGGCGGAACACGGGTTCGAATCCGGGCCGGGACGGACACGGGTCAACTCTATGTGCAGAATCAGAGACGGTATCCACGTCCCATCCGCGTGTGACGACTGTGGCACGTAAAAGATCTCGGTCATTGTGCCATGAGGGCAGATGGCTAATCACAAATAAACACGCACATACCTGCTGCTACTTTTCCATCAAAGATTGGACAAAAATGTGATGAAAACTTTAAAAACGAAATGGTATGATTTTCGTTCAATATGCCACACGCCAGACATGAACCAGTTCCTGTTGTAGTCATCCCTGACCGCTTCCTTAGATGGTTGGCGCGACCACTGTGTCAGTATTCGCGGTCACAGGATATCTCTGTATTTAACGTAAATACCGGACAATAAATCGCCAAGAGGTCAATCAAACCGATGTTAATGCATTTGAAAATGTCCGTATCTTATCAAAGCGCGCCCAGTCTGGCCGTGAAAAGCTCTAAAGAAGAACGTTTTATTATTCTAATTTCTAATTTGATGCGTTTAACCGCCAGCCCTTACCTTGCGAGTGGCGATTTTGTTCGATGTATGTCCGTATGTTCCTCGCCTTTTAGTACGTATAAAGCTTATTTCCGGTTGAAAAATCACCCGGAGCGACCACAGTTGTATATATATAAAATAAAAAATAAAATAAAAAGAGAATATATCATTATATGTGCCTCCCCTCAAGACAGGCCCCTCGGTACCAGACACTCCCCGTCCCCCAGTCTTCAGTCCCCATCTTCTTGTTGCCATTGTTGGCGCGGCTTCCAGAATGGGACAAGACAAAAGGGAGGCTGTCCAATAATCGCATTCTTCAGCCCACTGCCCACAGCCCACAGTCAGAACAAAGCCCCCCTCCCCCTCCCCCTCCCCCTGTCTCTTCATGCTCCAGGGGGCTGAAGGTCTTCGACAAAGCCTGCTTCATTCCAACACTGATCCTGGGGGTTCCAGAGAAGCTGGGGACTGCCTGAAATTGTGTCCTGCTGTTATGTGTTGTAGAAACCACGACTTTCACGTGCTGGGAAACCCTTGTGACAGTGTTGGAGCCAGAGTAACCGAAAGTGCACTGTCGGGTCAACTGTACTTTATTCAGATACCAATAATTTTTTTTAGGTGTGTGTTATAATATACATACATCTGCCTGCTTGTCTACAGATATTTGAGAAGTGGTGAGACCAAATTTGACCACTTCCGGAACAGTTCGAAAAGCTGCTTCGGAGGAGGCAACATGCCCCATGTATCGCCCTGGCCCTGCTTAGCCTGTAACCGCAAAAGATGCCAGTTGTCTTTCCAAAAGTTAAACGAATGTTATGTGTTTCGTTTCTAATCTCAATATGATTACAAAGAGTGAGGCAAGAGATGGCTTAGCATGCAACATGACATGAAAAGAGTGAGCACTTAGTATTGAAGAGTCTCCAAAGGCTTAGTGAGCCACCTTGTGTTATTTGCATCCCTCTCTCTCCCTCTCTTTCTCTCTGTCACACACACACACACACACACACACACACACACACACACACACACACACACACACACACACATACACACGCGACTCTCTCTCTCTCTCTCTGTCTCTCTCCCTATCTCTCTGGCTCTATCTCTGTCTCTCTGTCTATCTCTGGCTATCTGTCTTTCTCTTTCTCTCTGTCTCTTGTTTGTCTCTCTCCCTTCTCTTTCCGCCTCTCTCTCTCCCGCTCTCCCAGTCCCCCCACCCTCCACCCTCTCTCTCCCCCTCTGTAAGTCCAAGGCTGACACTTCTTCACAAGGCGACAGTTTTCGGCAGGTCCCGATGATTCCCGTATTTCCTTGGTATTGACCGGTTTGAATCACCGAAAATGTCCAATACAACTAGCACCTCTCAGACAATGGCTCAGAAGAAGACGGCCCCCTTATTCTTTGGGTACACAAAGCATCCCCCTCTTTCTTGCCAAGCTTGTGGTGAACCGAGAATGGTCCTCTTTGTGACAATGAGTCACAGTCTTTGAATGGGTGCAGCCATGTATGTGTCTCGATAGGTCTTTTTTCGCTGGCTTCGATGGTCGTAAATTGCATTGTTAACATCATCTTGTCTGAGTTTTGCCTTTGAATGGATGAAGCCATGTAGGTGTCTCGGTGGGTCTTTTTTTCGCTGGCTTTGATGGTCGTAAACTACATTGTTAACATATTCATTGTGTCTGAGTTTTGTCTTTGAATGGATGAAGCCATGTAGGTGTCTCGGTGGGTCTTTTTTTCGCTGGCTTTGATGGTCGTAAACTACATTGTTAACATATTCATTGTGTCTGAGTTTTGTCTTTGAATGGATGAAGCCATGTTGGTGTCTGGGTAATATAGGTCTTTTTGTGTGTGTGCTGCCTTCGATTGTCGTTAACATCTTCGTGTCTGAGTTTTGTCTTTGAATGGATGAAGCCATGTATGTGTCTCGATAGGTCTTTTTTTCGCTGGCTTCGATGGTCGTAAATTGCATTGTTAACATCTTCATCGTGTCTGAGTTTTGTCTTTGAATGGATAAAGCCATGTAGGTGTCTGGGTATCATAGGTCTTTTTTGTGTGTGCTGACTCTATAGCCGTCTACTGTATTGTTAACATCTTCATTGTGGGTTTGTTTTTGAATGGATGAAGCCATGTAGGTGTCTGGATAATTATGATTAATTATAGGTCTTTTTTTGCTGCCTTCGATAGTCGTCCACTGCATTCTTAACATTTTCGTTGTGTCACAGATATTACATTTCGTTAGACGATGCATCAAAGGTGCCCTCATCTAATAAACAGGCACAAAAATGTAGATCGTTGTTTTCAGAAGAGAAATATATTACCACATGTGCAAAACTAGATTTTTATAAACTAAAAAAACAAGAACAATGTCTTTTTCTCGTTCCCCAAACAAGTTTGTTTCTGTAAACAAGCTTATGATTTGACTATCCTATAATCTTACAGTAAGATGTAACACAAGTATGTTAACGGATTCTACTCTACATTTTTTTCACATTAATATGGGGCCTGTCGGTATTAAATTGATGCAAAGGATTCTTTCGCATCAGATGTTACAAACGTCAAGACACGGTTGTACACACTGCAAATCACACCGTACAATAAAACCATTTAAAAACATAATTATCGTAGATGTCAAACGGTTATCGTCTCCTGGGTGGGTTTTTTCTAGATAGTATCCAATGCTCTTTTAGTCATTTCAGAATAAATATATGTGAACGCATTCATTGTTGTGACATTTCTTTGTCATAAATATATTGTTAAATGCTTCTTATAATTCTTTCTTCATTTGACCCAATGTATTACTACCTATATACATTACGGCGTCTAAAGTAGGAAACATTAGGCTCTAATCTTTTAGACAAAAGTTGCAGTTTTTTTGTTTTTATCTTTCAAAGAAAGCACTTATCTGAATGAAAGACTCAATATTTGACACTATACGATAGCAACACAGTCATGTTGAGACAAAGACGGGATCAACATCCACCACATTATCCCCTTCCCCACTCACCTCAATAAAAGCCAGGGCTTTACACCCGGTAAAACATTTCTCTTTGATGTTCAGTTAAAAGCCTTGCACAATTGTATACGTCATCTCTCGGCTACTTATCTGGCCCTTTGTCTCGCTTTCATCCGTCTTCGAACATCCGTCTCTTTCGCGCTCTTCTGCAATCAAGTTCTTTACAGAAAAGCCTGCCATTACTTCGTTCAAAAACTTGGACACAATGTGATGAACGTCATGCTTTGTGTATGTTGTTTGTTTATTATTTTGTTTGTTTGTCGATAAGTTTCTTTGTTTGCATTTGTGTTTTATATGATTCGTAAGAGCGATTTACATCTGTGATGCTCTCGATCCCCTGACTGAAACAAAGCTGAAACGTTTGCTTTCACATTAGTCAAACGTTTAGTAGCTTTCTTGACTACCCAAGTATTCGCACCTGTTTTGTTTCTGATACTTTGTCAACTATTCACAGGTCTTCGGTTGATGTTAGTCTGGCTATCTTTGTATTTGCGCTTATGTGAATGCACGTGAATACATAATTATCTATGAATGCGCATGTGAATATGATCAACATACGAATTGATGTTTTTGTATAGACGAGGAACCAAATCGGAAAAAGACGCTTAGTTAAGGAGTTTAATGCACAGTCGGTACTCCTGGGCAAATTTGATTTCATTTGACAGACAAATGCAGCTTTGTGGAATAATCTTCCAGAAAATATACGACAAACGCAGTCAGTTGGTGAATTTAAAAGATTTTTGACCAATGGAGATGTTGTTGTTCCACAGTATTATTATTTAGGCAACCGCAAGGCACAGGTATTTCACAGCAGGTTGAGATTAAATCTGAGCGATTTGCAACAAGACCTTGTTAACCGACACCTCTCTGATAATGTAGAATGCACGTGTGGAGTACGCCCGGAAGATGCTGAACACTTTTTGTTACATTGTCCAAAATTTACAGAACATAGAACCATTTTATTCAATAGTCTGCCAACGCACGTTCTGGACTGCAAAACACTTTTGTTTGGAAATACTGATTTAACTATATTTTTGAACACGAAAATATTTTCTGTTGTACAAGATTACGTTATGTCAACTGATCGCTTCGGCTGATATTATATTAACAGTGACTGCAATAGATGTAGCAAAGCATTCTCTCTCTCTCTCTCTCTCTCTCTCTCTCTCTCTCTCTCTCTCTCTCTCTCTCTCTCTCTCTCTCTCTCTCTCTCTCTCTCTCTCTCTCTCTCTCTCTCTCTCTTTTTATTTGTATAAAATATTATGAAATATTTTGAAAGAAAAGGGTTGAAGTTATCACTTGTTCGCCATGTCTTGTTATCAGAATGTGTATTGATTATCAGTTTTAGAACGTGTCCATAAGCAGTCTGCTTGTTAAGGTTCTTAATGTTGTTCCTGTTTATAACGTGTATACAAGAAATTAATTTTTAAAAAAACACGCTTAAACCAAATGCATATAGTCTCTGAAACAACCTTTCTAGGTGCCCAAAAGTGGCAGCAGCTAAACGCAATTTTAAGGCAAAGTAGCCAAATTATTTTGAATAATACAAAATAGCACTCTGCATCGGGTATTTTGCATACAAAATACAGAATAGTTATGATAGGCAGACTGACAGAGACAGAGACTAAGACAAAGATACAGACAGAAACACAGACTGAGAAAATCAGAGACAGGCAGATAGAACCACACACACACACACACACACACACACACACACACACACACACACACACACACACACACACACACACACACACACACACACACACACACACACACACACACACACACACACACACACACACACACACACACACACTCACACACCGACGATTGCACAGATACGCTCAAGACTCACAGACACAATGACACAACACATAGATAAAGTTAATCTCAGATCACCTACCCAGCATCCAATCCTTACCATAGCCAACCCACCCCGATCCCCCGCCCCTTCCTTCCATCCTTACCCCCCTCTTGTTTTGCCATCTCACAAAGGGAGGCTACTCGCTCACTCCGCCAAGGGTAATCTCCCCTAAATGGGGGACAAACAATAGCGGGGTAAGATTGGTGGTCAAAAAAAGAGCGTCGCATCAGCATCTCGACCCGACCACCCCTAGAAACGGTACACTGGCCTGGTATTGTGTGCAACAACGCCTTTTGTCCTATCAGACACAGCACTGCACTCTCACGGAATGCGTTGCTTGCTTGGTCACTTTCCAATGGATCCGGAGTTACTGAGACGAGGACAGCGATACAGATACAGTGAAACCTGCCCTGGTGACCGCCTCTTGATAACGACAACCCGTCCCGTACGACATGTCCTGGATAGCAATAGAGGTTGAAGGGGCGATACAAAAAAACATTAACCCTTGCGACCCCCCGAACAAATCCCCGACGAGGTTCTTTTCAATATACTTCACCCTTCCATAGCGACCATCTGTCTAAAAGGACCACTTTTGGATGTTCCCTTAAGTGGTCGGTTTAGACAGATTCGACTACTATACCTCTCTTCTGGAATAGAACCATCACGCCAACCGTCATGCAGAGATCTGTCCATATTGTTAAATTAATGTTCTAACTGAGCGTATTCTACTTCGTGCACAGCTATAGTTGGATTTTGTGTGTGAATTAATTTCGCAAAAGCCACTAGTGGCGTTTAAAACAATTAATTCATTAAAAAAAATCAATTCACCACGGCAAGCAGTCAGGGTGTACATTTTTGGTATGTGACCAAGTGGAGGGATGGTCTGATCCCATGTAAAAGCCTGGCAAGATCTGAGATGGTGAACCGAACTGTTTACACGAGAAGGAGTGTTCCTTTGATGATCACCCTGTAAATTCGGATGCCTTTTTAAATCGTTAAACATCCAGTATTTTTTTTACGGGTGGTTTCATTTTCTTTAGAAAATAAAATCGGGTGTTTACCGATTCAAAAAGACATCCGATCTTGCAGGATGATTCTTAACTGTTTTCGTGTGCGTCGCTGATTTTTGATGTGTGAGGAAGGAACAGGTATGGAGAGCGTTGGATAGATAGATAGATATATGATGCGTTTTCAAATTACTCCTCTCCAATGCAGTGTCAGGAATGTGATGACGAAGGTACTTAGGAGTTGAGAACACAAAAATAACAGGCAGGCAAACTAGAAAGCAAGATAGCTTAAGTTTATGGACAGTTTACTTATCAACTTGTGACAAAACGAAACATTAAACAGAACATTAAAGTGGACAAACAAGATACACAACAACAAAATACAATTATACTGTGATTTATCTTTGATTTGTTGTAGCTTCCAAACTCAGGCAGAAAGCTGTAGGTGACAACGCAATTGACAGAAAGAGAACAAAACAGAGGATAAGCAAAAAAAGACTGGGAGAACAAGATACAAATAAGGAGGCCGATCTTTTTCGGATTTCAAACAAACAAAAACAAAACAAAAGACGGAATCTTTGAGGAAAAAAGTTATAGTGGGTTTTTTCCATCGACCAGTGACACAGACACATATACGATACATTTTTTTTTATAAACGAGGATAGTATAGCACGTGCCCTTTTACATACGAAGAGGCAGAGACTTAATTGTTGCTAAAGTGGTCAAGAAAAATAGCACGAATCTTAAGATTTACAATCAAAAATTGCTGGCAGTATTCTAAATCAGTTAACAGTCTCACAAAGAAAGCATTCACTTTGAAACAAAACACAGATTTACACTTTGGAATACATTAACATGTCCAAAGTGGAAAACTGAATAATCTTCAGAATCAAATAGGAAATTGCATGGAATGTCAAATCACATACAGACAAATTAAGAAAAGCAGTAAGTTATGGAAGACACAAAACATGTACGCCCAGCCTAGCACGACTAAACTCTGTGGAAGCGTGCAGTCTCGCCAGTTTAAATCACGGAGTCATCATTAGTCAGACGGGATATGATGGATATAACACGACGGTATAAACGTGTAACAATTGCACCCAAAACTGACAGTAGCGCTCCCTACACAAGTGCAAACGCGTATATCATGCCTATAGACGTAGAGAAACATTTATTACATCGTCTGTAGTCCTCCCCCCCCCCCCCCTCTCTCTCTCTCTCCCTCTCTCTCTCTCTCTCTCTCTCTCTCTCTCTCTCTCTCTCTCTCTCTCTCTCTCTCTCTCTCTCTCTCTCTCTCTCTCTCTCTCTCTTTAGGGCGAGGGCCAGATGTAAAAAAACCCAGATCACTGCTTACGCTATTACCCTCGTTTAATAAAGAATTGTAATTGTTCTTGCTCTCTCTCTCTCTCTCTCTCTCTCTCTCTCTCTCTCTCTCTCTCTCTCTCCGAGTCTCTCTCTCTGTATGTCTGTCTGTGAACCTGTCTGTCTGTCTCTCCCCCCTCTCTCTCTCCCCTCTCTCTCTCTCTCTATTTCACTATCTCTATTTCACTCTCTCTCTCACCCCCCCCCTCTCTCTCTCTTTTTCACTCTTTCTCTCTCTGTTCTCTCTCTGTTTCCGCAGCCGCTCAGGCAGGGGCAAGACAGAAGAGCTCCTCCCTCAGTCCGCCCCATCCCTTACCTCCCTTATTCCTTACCTCCCTTCCTCCGAGTAGCGGGCCAAGGAGCAGACAATCTTCATATTTCACGTGCGGGGAAAATGTTCATTGTCAGATATGACAGCAGATAAAGCAATCCGCTGTCGCTCTCTGTCGGCCGCGAGCAAATTTGCAGCGAGGGAAGTATTTCTCACTCATAACGGGAGATTTGCCATGGAAATACAATGCCGTTATTAACCACTTGTATTCATACACTTACTCGCTGGTAAAGAGGGGATAAATCGCCGTAATGGTGGCGGAAACATACACATTGCGCCATTGCCATCATTGATTGCTTCTCCAGCTGCCGTAAAGCAGACCGCTTCCTGCTCGGGGACTAAAAGGGACAAGATAATGAAAACTCCGGGCGGGTATTCCTACGCTTGGCTGGGGAGATATGTGCTGTGTTCTGCCTGAAAATGACAGATGTCCCGCCGTAGCTTACCGAGGGTGATAAAACGTCCCAAGTAATTTCCCCTTCTGTCTTAAAACACAAATGAAACAGAAAGACTGGAGCGGTAAAGAAAACGCCCCTGACGGGTTTTAGTGTTGGGCTGTTATGTCGTGTTTGCTTTGAAAGTAAAACAAAGTGCCAAGTCTTGGAAAATGATAACTCCGGAACAAGGTTTATGTTCGGGAAGATTTAGCTGATCAAGATAGGAAGGAGAAGAAGAAGACTGACTGGGGTCTCCGCTCAACAAGAATTCAGTCTTCGCGGGTCAACAATATTTCACCAACCTTTGGCAATCATACTTCATTAGAACCCGAGCGCCTCATAAAAGGGCGTAGCTCGAGTGTAAAAAAACACATTTGTTGGAGGGAAAAATGGTCCCTAATTTGTAAAGAGAAGTTCTGGAATTGCTTTGATGACAGTTAACCGAAAACCAGGGAGATAAAAAAAGAATAACGAGTAAAACGATTAACATCTGAAAGGAGGAAGGCTTTGAAGAACAAACACTCAGCAGAAAGTTCTCGTCTAGATTTAAAGCGCTTTGATTTTTCTGGGGATGACGCTACATTAACTTTTCTTCAAAGCGTTTAATAACGATAAGAGATGGTTTGTGTTTTGAACATAATTGATCAGACGAACCCGCTGCAACACAAGGCGGCACGCGAGAACGCGATTCAAAAGATTGATACCAATTAATAGTTTTAAAGAAGAAAAAAATCCGCACTTTCGATTCTGGAAGCCGTGAAGCATGTAAAATATCCTCCCTTCTTCTGCGGCCGAAGAAGCATACGAAATGTCAAACCGCACGGAAGAGTTTTTGTCGTTTCCCGACAGAGTGGATCAGAAGACGAGACTGACTTTAAAAAAAATGGACGCCAAGAAAGAAAAAAATGGCTCTTTTGTCCTCTGCCTCCTCTTTCTGTGCTTGCAGTCCTTTTTTCTTTTAGAGGGAGAGCCCTTTTTAGAACAGGCTCTATCTCTCTTCGTCATTATGCTATTTTGTCGTTAAAGGCATAAAATGCAAAAAGCGAATGATGACCCGCGTTTTTGTTGTGAGCCTTTCAGCGTAACATTCGTTTTCATGGTGATGAGAAAGGGAGAAAAGAAGTGGTGGAAAGGGGAGGAAATCCTGTTCGCACTTTCCGCAATCAACATGTGGTGGGCCCAGCAGTTTCGGCACGCCACGCTCGTAGGGGAGATGCGGGCTTCAGGTTCCATGCAATTTGATGTCTCGCGACACTTTGCAATGGGCACAACATTTTTCCACTGGAGATAATCCCAGAAAAATCAGTGCTGCATTGCATGCATACTGGTGAATTTAAGCTTACATTGTTGGGCAGTGAAGCAGAAACAAGATTTGTTGGATGTCCAGAAAGTCCATGAAGACACTAATAGGAAGTAAGGCAGTATCTCAAGTCGAATTTTGCTAATATATTAGTAAATAAAGCAGTTATTTCGTTGCAAAACTCGCAACCACACACAAACCACTATTGTATCGTATCTATTTTGTTCTTCATAGGCTGAATTCAACACAAAAGCCCGACAACGGCCTTTGCCTAAGTTTGGGCCCGGGTTTGCTAATATTTGGTTCATGATATGTATTTTGAATAAACTTCTGCTTAAACCAGAACAATAAAAGTTAACTGGTAATGACTTCAATGTTAAACGTTAACTCGCCATGACCTCAATGTATTTTAAACTTCTGATTAAAACTGAGTACCAGAGCCCAGGCATAGATCAGTACAGGCTGCTCCCATTAGCTTCAATCCTAGTTTGTCCGATGGCTGCAAGTCTTAAATATCTGATGGCTGCAAGTCTAGAATGTATGATGGCTGCAAGTTTAGAATATCTGATCGGGCTGCAAGTCTAGAATATCTGATGGCTGCAAATCTAGAATATCTGATGGCTGCAAATCTAGAATATCTGATGGCTGCAAATCTAGAATATCTGATGGCTGCAAGTCAAGAATATCTGATGGCTGTAAGTCTAGAATATCTGATGGCTGCAAGTCTAGAATATCTGATGGCTGCAAGTCTAGAATATCTGATGGCTGCAAATCTAGAATATCTGATGGCTGCAAATTTAGAATATCTGATGGCTGCAAATCTAAAATATCTGATGGCTGCAAGTCTAGAATATCTGATGGCTGCAAGTCTAGAATATCTGATGGCTGCAAATCTAAAATATCTGATGGCTGCAAATCTAAAATATCTGATGGCTGCAAGTCTAGAATGTCTGATGGCTGCTAGTCTAGAATATCTGATGGCTGCAAGTCAAGAATATCTGATGGCTGCAAGTCTAGAATATCTGATGACTGCAAGTCTGGAATATCTGATGGCTGCAACTCTAGAATATCTGATGGCTGCAACTCTAGAATATATGATGGCTGCAACTCTAGAATATCTGATGGCTGCAAGTCTAGAATATCTGATGGCTGCAACTCTAGAATATCTGATGGCTGCAAGTCTAGAATGTCTGATGGCTGCAAATCTAGAATATCTGATCGGGCTGCAAGTCTAGAATATCTGATGGCTGCAAGTCAAGAATATCTGATGACTGCAAGTCTAGAATATCTGATGGCTGCAACTCTAGAATATCTGATGGCTGCAAGTCTAGAATATCTGATGGCTGCAAGTCTAGAATATCTGATGGCTGCAAGTCTAGAATATCTGATGGCTGCAAGTCTAGAATATCTGATGGCTGCAAGTCTAGAATGTCTGATGGCTGCAAGTCTAGAATGTCTGATGGCTGCAAGTCTAGAATGTCTGATGACTGCAAGTCTAGAATATCTGATGGCTGCAAGTCTAGAATATCTGATGGCTGCAACTCTAGAATATATGATGGCTGCAAGTCTAGAATATCTGATGGCTGCAAATCTAGAATATCTGATGGCTGCAAATCTAGAATATCTGATGGCTGCAAATTTAGAATATCTGATGGCTGCAAGTCAAGAATATCTGATGGCTGCAAGTCTAGAATATCTGATGGCTGCAAGTCTAGAATATCTGATGGCTGCAAGTCAAGGATATCTGATGGCTGCAACTCTAGAATATATGATGGCTGCAAGTCTAGAATATCTGATGGCTGCAAATCTAGAATATCTGATGGCTGCAAATCTAGAATATCTGATGGCTGCAAATTTAGAATATCTGATGGCTGCAAGTCAAGAATATCTGATGGCTGCAAGTCAAGAATATCTGATGGCTGCAAGTCTAGAATATCTGATGGCTGCAAGTCTAGAATATCTGATGGCTGCAAGTCTAGAATATCTGATGACTGCAAGTCTAGAATATCTTATGGCTGCAAGTCTAGAATGCCTTGAGCCGTGAAAAAGTGGCCCTGGCTTTTACGCCACCTTGCCGCGGTGTGGTGCACAACGTCTTGAAGCAAAGCATGGCCAGGGTCATGGGGGTAGGCAAGGGGCCGGGGAGATGACAGTGTAGCCAGGGCAAAGGGGGGTACACGCAAGGGGGGATGGCTAGCTCTGGTCACATCGATCCTCAACAGAAACAAGAGTCAATCAGGCAAAAAATAATTTGACCTGTTGGCGAAGATAAAAGTCAGGAGCAGTAATGGCGACTGGGGTCCTTTATTACCGCCCCTTTTCATCACCTGTCCTCTAATAAAAGGGTCAAAATTGAGCTTTCTTGTCAGGCGCCCACTCTTCACAAAAGAGAGAAAAGGCGGCTAAAGGAGAACGGAAAAAGGAGAACAGAAAAAAGGGGAGGGAGAGAAGAGGAAAATAAGGAGAAGGGACCTGCTCTTCGACTTTTCTTTTAATTTTGTTGCAATTTCTCGCGATTCTTTGGCGCACGCTTTTGTCCCGTTACCCTGCCAACGGCACAGGCTGGCCGAGACTGTGTTAAGTGTAAAGGCATGTGAAGTTTTGACATCAATTGGCACCAATGGAAAGGAAATGAACTCCGTCATAAAAGAACTCCCTCTCCCCCGTGCAAGGGAGGCTACTCACCACTCGGCGGAGACAGGGCCTCTCGAAGCGCATTGGAGCCGGTCGCTTTGTTTCCTCTGCGATTGTGACCTGCGCAAATTAAAATTGAATGCGTCAGTAACAGGAATCGCCCAGTCGCCCGCACCCCGGCCCTGCTGTTGAGCTAAAAGCCCCAATCTGCACAGCGGCGGGGCTAATTCGGCCCCAATAGGCCTGTCATGTAAGGGCGAGGGGCAAAAAAGCCAGAGTGCTGAGATATTGGACAGGCCAGAGGGAAACAAGTCCAGAGTCGGGAGGATGCCCACAAGTCGCTGGCCGTGCCTCTGCAACTAAAATGGTCTAAGAGAGAGAAAAAAGTTTTACACATTTTTTTCTTCTTCTTTTCTTTGAGTTTTCTTTTCAACCCGCTTTTGTGAAAGTAAAACTCAAAGGTTTTATAGATTTTTTTCTTTCTTTCTTTCTTTCTTGAATTTCTTTCTACCCCTTTTGTGAAAGTAAATCTCGAATGCCAATTTTGGGAAGGGTGGGAGAAATAAGTGTTAGGAAAGGAGAGAGAAATAATGAGATGGCCTGATGTACTGGCTTGTCTTATACGTCGCTATCCTTTATTTAGAAGAGATGGGGAAGTATGTGTGGAGGAGCGGGATAGTTTCAAAAGTTAGTGCCACTTATTAAACGTTAAGAAAAAGTTCGAAATTGGAAAAGAAGGAAAGAAACAGAACTGAAAAACCACTTATCGCTTGGCACTTGCTGCCAAAAAGATAGAGCTATGTTGCTAACAATGAAATCTTTAAAACCACTTTTAGTTGTGTTATCACGGTATGTTTGCAGGTTGTACTTGACAAAATAATGTCCAACACAAGAGTAAAATGGTTTCTGGATGAGATTGGTTGATATGTGTAAGCAGGAAAGGCCAAGCGCATTGTTTCAAAAGGACCATTACGAGTTGTTCGTTAAATCTAATATTTCTGTTCGCATCGAAGTGCATGTGTCCAAAAAACGTAGCCGAAGATGAACACCATGTCCTCTTGTGCTGTCGAGTACAGTCGAAACAGATTTATAGGATGCACGTGTTTATGTTTATGTTCTGTATCAACTTGTTTTACTTTTACAGATGTTAAGAATGGTCCTCTCATTTTTAAGTTAATTTTATATGACATAAAACGTCGAATGCTGAAACGCTGAGATGTTAGCCGGAACAGCTGTTGTAAGTTGTAATTGTTATCAAGTATTAGTTAACTCGTGTACGTTAAAGTGTACTTGTGTGAAACGAGAAACCGCGCGACTTCCCCCAACTTTTCTCAAACTCTCTGGTTAGTATATATGGGTTAATTGCCACAAGTACAACAAACCCTCCAAAATTCAAAGTCTATATCAGTTTGCATCAACATGTCCCGTCTATCAGTTTTGATTGTCCAGTCATTGGTATGTCTTTGCCCTTATTGTTGTGCTGTCGTCACCATCGTCGCCATCGCCACTGTCATAGTCGTTGTC
>NC_090251.1:36537125-36573236 GCF_037325665.1 Littorina saxatilis
CACTTTTGTAACAAGCGCAACTATTGGTGGATCGATGGCGAAACAAACAGGGCGCAACAGGTGCTCTTCGCTTTCCTGCACGCTGGGAGGACAAACATCTTGCAAAAACATTCTCCATTGTGCCCCAAAGACTCGCTCGTGGAGGCAGAGTTTTCCTCCCAAGCGCGGTGCCAGAGTTTCTTTTGCAAGTTTAGCCCAGTCTGACCACTCTCCTTCCAAATCCCGGCCTGCCCCCAGGGTCAGAACCAGGCTGAATTTCCCCCTTAACAATGAAAGACCGACTCGTATCGATTCCTCCCCGAACGTCTCTTTTACCCCCCTTCCCTCGCTACACCCAGCCCCTTGTCTTTGACGAAAAGCTCCGCGGATGCAAATGTGCATTATTACAAGCAAAATCAATTGAGCACAATGCGAAATCCCGGCCAAATGCGTTCCCCTTGTCATAGCCTTCATCAACTTTAGATCAATTTTCCCTCCGAAAAATTCTAGCCCGGCTCCCCAATTGCAGGAGATAATGGCGCTGACCGACCGGGAAGAGGGGGAAAAGATTTTTGTCCAATCTTCTTTCTGGGTGTCACAATTTGTCTTGAAGCTATTCATCCCAGCGCGCTCGGAGATTTATCACGAATGACGTCTGCGTGGGGAACGGCACAATGGGTGCTGTCCCTTGCCGAGTCGCGGTCAGCCTTGTTTCTTCTCTCGGCCAGCCCAAACCCTAAATTACTTCCGATCTCAAAAGAGCCATTCTTTCTTTTCACCATCTACGAAAAGTCCCTGTCTGAAGGGAAATGTATTAGGTCCCATTACTCTTTCGCCGCAAAAGGGGAGATGGCTCGGAGAAATCAAAGTCAATTTTCATACATCAATACCAATCGCGAAAAATATTCAAATCATATTTGGCCGCAATCCGATTCTGCGTTTGTCAAAGCGAGTCCTTTCAGAGAGCGGCACAGGGGGGTGGATATCTTGTGGCAGTGTATCAGGACTCAGACTACAATCATTTATTAGTCCTGTGGATCTGACAGCACAGTCTGCAGTCCTGAAAGGTTGTGTCCCTTCACTTCATTGTCCCGATTCTAACGGAAATCTGCCGGGTCTGACAACGGTCTGACATGAATACAATCATTTGTCAGTTCTGTGGGTCTGACAGTACAGTCTATACCTCTGAAAGGTTGCGCCAGCTCATTTTATTGTCCCGGTTCTGACATATATCGTATATACCATTTGACGGTATTGAGAAGGGATCGTCAAGTTTTGCTCTTTGTCATGTCCTTCAGCTTAAAAGAGATAAATGACATTCGTCAGAGTTTGTTTGTTTGTTTGTTTGTTCGTTTGTTTGTTCGTTTGTTTGTTCGTTTGTTTGTTTGTTCGTCAATGAAAGTTGTGAATTCACAATAACTCTTCCTTCTGATGGTTCGCTATGAATGACCGTTCCAACAAAAAATCGAAAGAATAGCGTAAAACTGAGGTCGCCACAGTGCTACCTCGATTTTTTAAACTCAAAGATGACGTCATCAAATCAAGCTCTTGATATAAAGTTCCCTCCGTCCTTGACAAATCATTCAGTCAAATGACAAATATATATAGACAAAATGTAATGATGATGGTTAAAAAGGGAACATAAACTGTTTGTTTTTTCTCCAGGAAACGTATGAGCAGTAAAAGACGGAATGGCAGCAGCGTAAAATACCGTCCAAAACAGGGTAAAACGGTTACGCAATGGAACATAACAGTCGAGAAAAGCGGAAGCGTAAAATCAAAGGAGA
The DNA here is from genome assembly GCF_037325665.1 of Littorina saxatilis. Taxonomy (NCBI): domain Eukaryota; kingdom Metazoa; phylum Mollusca; class Gastropoda; order Littorinimorpha; family Littorinidae; genus Littorina; species Littorina saxatilis. The sequence continues at coordinate 36,538,892 of NC_090251.1, forward strand.
AACGTAAAACTGAGAATAACGAAAATAAAAAGCACGTAAAGATGAGGGGAAACAAAAACAAAGGATAAAGTGTACGGGGAGAGGAAAAACAAGATTGAAGTATTTGCCACATGGACGTGACAAGACACTAGCAATGCTAATTTTGGAGAATCAGTAACAGATCAAACACTGTAAAAATTGACGCTATGGGAACAAAACAGTAAGCAGAGGTTAACACTTTCGCGACGGGAGGTGACTATATTAGTAATAGCGCTGCAACGCCCACGGACGGGAAGTGACTATTTTAGTATTAGACATACAAGGTACACGACTCGTGATTGCTTCCCGGTTTTTGAAGCTTGCAGTAAATTGAGTTGTTTCCCTTGATACACGTGGTTTTCTCTTCCGGCTTGATCAAATTAGTGCAGATTTGCGTGGTGTTTTCGAACAAAAAAAATTAATCGAAGGCGAGCCTTGTCACGGGAGGAGATTCTCCGGATGTTGGATCTTGAGGATCCTGTAGATCATGATACATCGTGTCGTTTTAGCCTCAAGAAAGCGATAATAGCAGTGATATTGGGAAGAAACAGTCCCGTTGTTGCTAGTACGAGTCGGCAACTACACGTGGTAGGGGGTGATACTGCTAGACGAACATGTATCTCGGAATCGTGCAGGAGCTATGGGGGCGTGGCAGCACTGATAACAATGGATGGCTGGAGCCTTCAAATCCTTTTGGAATTGTTCATAGGTGTACAGTTGGTACTTTGTTGTGAAAATGTGACTTATATTCAATATGGATTACCTAGACATCATTTGGTGAGTGTTACAGTTTTGTTTCATTTGAGTCAGGATGCTGTGAGTGAATGCGTGATTTGCTTGTTTTTTTCTTTGTACTGTCTCCTTATTTCTGTGTACAATGTTAACAATATTTCAGCTAATTCATAGGTTTTACACCTTGTTTGGTTATAACATTATTTATAATACTTTCTGTTAAAAAATAACTTTTAAAAAAAGCAGTGGAAAATAAAACACACACAAAAAACCGTTAAAAAACACAAATTATCCCCCTTTCACCCCCTTTTCCTAAAACAAATCGCGTGACAAACTTAAAAAAAGCACGACTGAACTGGGCATCCATTTTTGAATTAGTACACAAAATTTGGTGGTGATTGGACTTAATTCAAGCTTGCTAGACAGATTTCTTTACAGTTACTGATTTTTGGGAAGTTTCTTGGTGGCAAGCTTGGGCAGGCAGGACGTTAACGCCGTGGCAGTGCTAGTCACAATAGTGTTAAGATTAGTGGTAATTGAAAGACGAAGCCTAAGGCGTTGGAACAATACGTGAAAAAGACAGCCAAAGAAGAAAACAATCACTGAATAGCAAGGAAGACAGCAGCATAAAATAACACCGGTTTCAAAAATCAAACTAAGAAAAAGCAACTCTGTGAAACAGTTACGCAAGGGAACACATAACAGTAAAGAAACGCGTAAAGCGTTAGACGAAGGGCGACAACAAGGGCTGAAGTGCCGGAGGGGAGGGGGGAAAACAAAGGCTGAAGTGTTGGGTAAACAGGCGGGATGCAATCAATGCCGCAGTGATGCACCTTTAGCCTGCCTCCTGGGTATAGAGGTGTCACTAGCCTGCCTCCTCCTCTCCTCGGGCCCTCCCCTGTCAACCCCTTCTCTGTCTCTTTCTCTGTCTTCTGTGTAGCTATTTTTCTGTCTGGCTGAGGCTGATTGTCCGTCTTGGTTTCTGTATCAGCCTGGTCCAGTATCTGTCTGTTTGTTTGTCTATCTGTCTGTCTCTGGCTCTGTATCTGTCTCTCTCTCTCTGTCTCTCTCTCTGTCTCTGTCTCTCTCTGTCTCTCTCTGTCTGTCTCTGTCTCTGTCTCTCTCTCTCTCTCTCTCTCTCTCTCTCTCTCTCTCTCTCTCTCTCTGTCAAAAATAATTCTTTCCCTACACTTTAAAATCATAACTGTTACTGCATAACATCTTAATCATCATTTTATTAATCAATGAACCACGTTATTATAACTAGTGTTTTGTTAGTTTTAACCTGATTACAAATTCTTAGTTAATTAGTTATTCGTTCGGCTGTTCAATACATGTTATATAAATATATAATTGTAATGTATAATGTCATGTATGTCTAAAAGGGACAGGTTGGAAGATTAGGCATTGCCTAAAACCTTTATCCCTTTGTATTAAAGTTTTGAATCTGAATCTAAATCTGAATATATCTCTCTCTCTCTCTCTCTCTCTCTCTCTCTCTCTCTCTCTCTCTCTCTCTCTCTCTCTCTCTCTCTCTCTCTCTCTCTCTCTCTCTCTCTCTCTCTCTCTCTCTCTCTCTCTCTCTCTCTCTCTCTCTCTCTCTCTCTCTTAGACGTGCATAATTATAGAGACAGAGAAAGACCAAGAGAGTGAAAGGAAGAGAAAGAGAGACGGAGGGCACAGGAAAGCAGGGTGAGAATTCGAGTACAATATTCAACAAGTCGCGTAAGGCGAAATTACTACATTTAGTCAAGCTGTGGAACACACAGAATGAAATTGAACGTAGTCCGCCGCTAGTGCAAAAGGCAGTGAAAGTGACGAGCCTGTTTGGCGCGGTAGCGGTTGCGCTGTGCTTCATAGCACGCTTTACTATACCTCTCTTCGTTTTAACTTTCTGAGCGTGTTTTTAATCCAAACAGATCATATCTATATGTTTTTGGAATCAGGAACCGACAAGGAACAAGATGAAAGTGTTCTTAAATTGATTTCGAAAATGTAATTTTGATCATAATTTTTAATTTTTCTAATTTTCAGAGCTTGTTTTTACTCCAAATATAACATATGTATATGTTTTTGGAATCAGAAAATGATGAAGAATAAGATGAACGTAAAGTTGGATCGTTTTATAAAAAAAAATTTTTTTTACCATTTTCAGATTTGTAATGACCAAAGTCATTAATTAATTTTTAAGCCACCAAGCTGAAATGCAATTCCAAAGTCCGGCCTTCGTCGAAGATTGCTTGGCCAAAATTTCAATCAATTTGATTGAAAAATGAGGGTGTGACAGTGCCGCCTCAACTTTTACAAAAAGCCGGATATGACATCATCAAAGACATTTATCGAAAAAATGAAAACAACGTCCGGGGATATCATACCCAGGAACTCTCATGTCAAATCAAGTTCATAAAGATCGGTCCAGTAGTTTACTCTGAATCGCTCTACACACACACACACGCACACACACACACACACACATACACACATACACCATGACCCTCGTCTCGATTCCCCCTCTATGTTAAAACATTTAGTCAAAACTTGACTAAATGTAAAAAGGAAAGATAAAAAGAACTCAATCCTAGGTTTGCACTGCAATGACCCAGAAATAACAGGACTAATGTTACCCTTGGCTATATACCCCCCTTCTCCTTCATACTACCCCTCCCTTACACACACACACACACACACACACACTAACACCCCCCCCCACACACACACACACACACACACTGCACAAACCACTAGCCGCAACCCCATCCTTCCCCCTCTAGTACAGCAACACTCCCAACAGAAGACAACACAGTTCGATCTAGGAGTAGAGGAAGTGTCCGTTTCACTGCTGTATCTAATGCCCCTCCATCCGTCTTCCTCAAAACACAATCACCACCACTCCTCAATCTATGGCTACAAGTCCAAAGTATCGGCCCAGCCTCTCCACACCGCTATCATTTTCACTGCATTATATTTGGCGTCCCGAAGAGGGTGATGTTTAGACGAAAAGTGACTCTTGAGTGCAGAAGATGCGAGTAGAAGTTTGTTTTGTGTTTAGGGAATTTTGGTTTCAAAAAAGCTCATTATTTTGTCAAAGCAAGAGACGCTTGACGCTTTTACACTTTATTGTCATTAGCTAATAAAAGCCTTATAGACAAGGTAAAACAACAATGTCTGCATCATTCATAACAGTGGTAAAAGGACGAATGAACAAAACATTAATAACAACAAAAACATAGCAAACTAATTTATGAGTACGAACAAACAAACACACCGACACGAAAGCCATAGGTAAACAAAAATATCTAAGACTAAGGGTAAAAAGCAAGGTATAGTATGTGCACAAAAAGGAAAATACTGATCCAACAGTTAACACACACTCATAAAACCAATCAATCTGCAGACCACAAATATTTAAAACCAATAAACCACTAGTCGGCGTTACCCTCGCGTGACTAGTAGGGGAACATGTCTAAATACATATCTATACAAAAACAACAATGGCTGCAGACGAACACACACACACACACACACACACACACACACACACACACACACACACACACACTGACACACAGACACACACACACACTCACACATATACGCTTATATAGACTACACACACCCGGGTTGTTAACTTTCTCGTGCACTTCAGTCCTAGCCTGCTGACACGCCTTCGAGGCAGAAGTTCTTTCTTTATTTATTTATTTATATGGGAGATTTATATAGCGCTTGACGTTCTCTAAGTGCTTTACATATTAATTTCTGCCGTGTGAGATGGAATTTTTTTACACAATATATCACGCATTCACATCGGCCAGTAAATATCAAGCCATTACTGTGAATATTTACTTTTCACGGCCTATTATTCCAAGTCACACGGGTATTTGGTGGACATTTTTTTTTATCTATGCCTATACATTTTTGCCAGGAAAGACCCTTTTGTCAATCGTGGGATCTTTAACGTGCATACCCCAATGCAGTGTACACGAAGGGACCTCGGGTTTTCGTCTCATCCGAAAGACTAGCACTTGAACCCACCACCTGGGCTAGGAAAGGGGGAAGAAAATTGCTTACGCCCCGACCCAGGGTCGAACTCGCAACCTCTCGCTTCCGAGGCAAGTGCACTTTACCACTCGGCCACCCTTTAGGACTTCGGAGAGCCTTCAGCGCACTGCAGCATTCACCAGGGCCTCCGGAGCTGCTATCTGAGCAAACGGCGAAGCAGAATAAAACTGCGACTGGGGAGAGATTTGCCGGTGGTCGAGGACACTTTCCAGCATTTCGCATCTTCATCGAAGACTCTAGCAGAAATACTCAGAGCCAAGGACGAGGACGAATATTTCCACTAAGAAGTACAGTACTATCTCACGTCGAACCTTTAGGTTCCCAGCAGGTTATGATCTTCTTGAGATTAAGGGAACATGATGATATACTGATTGTCATGAATTATTATTATGAGGCGCGAACCTGTCAAGAATAGAATAGGCAACCGAGACTACTCGCGCATTACACGACGTAGCCAAGTGACGTATTCATGTGACGTATCCAAGTGTACTGACGTAAACTAAAATCGTTTCACGAGAGGGTCGTTTTCCGCAAGTCCATGGAGCGAAGAACGCTTGGAGGAAAAGCCGTTCCCCTGTCTTTGTAGGTAAGTGACTGTGATTATTACATCGACAATCGTTCCACGGGATCTGGGCGGAGATGAGTGTATCGTGTCAGTCATTTACATTGTGTTGTTGTCAAGTTGTGTACGTTTTGAATGTGCGCTGTTGCCAAATCCCCATTTTCCGAAACGCAGTAATAGAATGAGAACGATAATAAAATATGAACAAACCAAGTCTTTTAGACAGGCTGTGTAGGTAACACATATGGCCCTTTGATCTGTTTCAGGAACCCACGGTCCAATGATTCATTTATCTTCCTCTTCTTCATGTTGCCGAAATTGCGGAGAGAGATGTAACCAGACTACTACTGCTATTAACTTGATGATGGTGTCTTGAGAAGAAGAGTGATGACTCAAACCAGGAGCGCGGTCTTCAAGACTAGTCAAGTGCTGCACGTCATCTCGAGTACCTTTTCAATGACATCGAGCTAAGTCAAAACTTCATAAACATTATGTGTATTCCTTTTGTTTTGATGTCTTCCAAGGGAAAATTATGAAGAACGTTTGCAGCAGCGGAGTCACGTTAGATTACCGTGACAGAATTGAAATCCAACAGCAATAGACATGTGATCAGAGTGTGCTGAGATGCAAGTAACATGACCTAGCTTGAACAGTGTGTGATACATTTAGTACGATACTGATATTTAGCAAAAATATAGACTAACCTGATTAATGTGTGCTGCATTGCAAGAATTTTATTAACACTATCCATGTATTAAATTATGTAAACCAATGTTGACCTTTCTCCGCTACTTCGAGAGCATGGGAAAGAGTGAAGGAAAGTAAAGTCAAGGCAGTACCTGTTTCTTTAGCTAATACGAAAAGGCGGCGTGTTTTCCTTCCATAAACTTCCTTTGGAAGGCGCACGCAGAAAGAAACAGGCTGACGAAAACTGACCTGTGACACTGATGTAGATGTATGAATACTATATGGAACCTCTAAAGAGAGAGCCCAAGCAAGACCTCAGCTAAGTTGGCACAGTTCAGAGAGAAGGGCTGGAGTGAACAAACCAAAAAGTATAAGCATTTGCTTGAGTGCCTGTCCTGGACGTATGTTTTTAACTGTTCATGCGAAGAAATTCTGAATAAAATTGTGTTTAAACCAACCACAAAAAAAAAGAAGAAAAAAAAGTGAGTGCCGCCCAAACGGGAGAGAACAAACCGCGGGGTCTGATTGGTTGAAATTACAACAAATCTCAATTTCAACCAATCCAACTCCGCGGCTGTTTCCCATCCGGTTGGTAACTTTCTCGTGCAGCTCAGCCCAGGACTTGTTGCAGTGGTCAGAGCGCACAGTACTCCACACTCGGAGCACGTGCAATACCTGACCTTCCTGGCCTAGCGCTTTCACGTTCACCAAGCATGTGATGGGCACCTGCAATACCTGACCTTCCTGGCCTAGCGCTTTCACGTTCACCAAGCATGTGATGGGCACCTGCAATACCTGACCTTCCTGGCCTAGCGCTTTCACGTTCACCAAGCATTTGATGGGCACCTGCAATACCTGACCTTCCTGGCCTAGCGCTTTCACGTTCACCAAGCATTTGATGGGCACCTGGTCGTGTTAAAAGCTATTTGTAGTAGATATGAAGCATGGAAGAGGAGATGGGTACCAACTTTACAGAGCTGGCTCCGAGTGTAGTTGGGACCTCTAGCATCTCGCTCTCCAGCAACCGAGAGGTTCTAGGGCTAACTTCTTCCTTCTGTCAAAATCCAGTCTGTCTTGTGCCCTGGTGTGTATGTCTAGGATCAATGCCAGCAACGAAGAACGCACAGACAAAGTCGATCACTGTCCGCTCTTTTCGGACATTGAAGACCTGACAGAATCTCGGGAAGGGAAGTCAAACACCACCATCATATGACGTCATAATTATGGACGACCTGAGTAATTGCCAATTGGCTATGATGAAGAAGCGGAAGACTTCTGTCACGATTGAGCACGTCCTGGTAAAGTAAGATCCCTTTGGGTTTGTTTTTTTAAATGTTTTACCCTTTCACTAAAGAAACGCTAGCGTAAAGATAAAGGTAATAACTTTGCTTGGTCGTAGGGGAGCGAAATGTTAGATATCTCATCTTCCCTGGGGCCAGCTTTATGAGGACGGTGCCCATCTCATCTCCCTCGCTACCGTGTAACGCTGCAACTTGCTCAGCCTTTGGATGCGTAACCTGTTGGTGGTGGTGAGACCCTTCAGCGTCACATGCACAAGGTTCAACCAGAGGCCTTTACCATCTGATCTGAGAGGCCAATGAATGACCAAGAGCTACTTGTCCTTCGTCATTCGTTCAGATGAGCTTTAGGAGATCTTCATCACATTCAACCCGGTTTCGGAAATGACACTTATAACCTAAACTTTCTTGACTAAAGAAAACGAACACGACCTACAACATGCACACAAAAACACACATACCACAAACCTGGAACAACAGCCTGTAGCCTGTTGCGAATCGAACCCCAATGTCTGTCGTCCTGTGCACAGTCAGTGAAGGAAGAATACTTTGAAGAAAACGCAGCTTATCCAATACTTAGCGAGGGCGAAAAGAGGCGAAATCCGTGGTACAAGAGAATAATTGATGATAGCATCACCACAAGCGACGAAGGGCCCCAGCCACCACAGAGCGGACAACAATAGCGGACAACGAGATGCTGCAAGAAATGGATCGGGGCACAAACAGGGAGAAGGCATGGGAGGAGAGATTGGGGGTGGGAGTTGGGGTGGGGTAGGGTAAGGTGGGGACACTGAACGGTCGTGCTGTTGGGTTCAACTGCAACCACTATGGTTGGGGTTGGGGGTGGGGGGTGGGGGGTAGAAGTTGCAAAACATGCATGATGGGGTGGGAGGGGTTACTGACTGGGGAGAGGTGGGCGTTATGAAAAGACAGACAGACAGACAGACAGACAGACAGACAGACAGGCAGACAGACAGAGGAGAGAGACACACACGCACACACGGAAACAGACAAACGAGCAAATAGGAATCAAAACAGGTGAAGGAAGGACAGACAGGAGACAAAAAGGCAAAAAGAAACAGAATCAGAGAAGCAGACCCAGACAGATAGAAACAAACATACACAACAAGAGAGAGAGAGAGAGAGAGAGACAGAGAGAGAGAGACAGAGAGAGAGACAGAGAGAGAGATAAGAGAGAGACAGAGAGAGAGAGACAGAGAAAGAGAGAAAGATAGAGAGAGAGAGACAGAGAGAAAGAGAGAGAGAGAGAGAGAGACAGAGAGATAGAGAGACAGACAGAGAGAGACAGAGAGAGAGAGAGAGAGAGAGAGAGAGAGAGACAGAGAGAGAGACAGACAGAGAGAGACAGACAGACAGACAGAGAGAGAGACAGAGAGAGACAGAGAGAGAGACAGAGAGAGACAGAGAGAGACAGAGACAGAGAGAGACAGAGAGAGACAGAGAGTCAGAGAGAGACAGAGAGAGAGACAGAGAGAGAGACAGAGAGAGAGAGAGACAGAGAGAGAAAGAGACAGAGAGACAGAGAGACAGAGAGAGAGACACAGAGAGAGAGAGAAACAGAGAGAGAGACAGAGACAGAGAGAGACAGAGAGACAGAGAGAAAGAGAGACAGAGAGAGAGAGAGACAGAGAGAGAGAGAGACAGAGAGACAGAGACAGAGAGAGAGAGACAGAGAGAGAGAGAGAGAGAGAGAGAGAGAGAGAGAGAGAGAGAGAAAGGAAAAAGGAAAAGTTAAGGGGCTTACTGTCCGTCAGGTCTAAATTGCCTATAATTATTGGACATGACTTGGTTTATACGATAGTTTAAAAATAAATAAATAAATATTTGGGAGCTGGTTAAAAACGGGAGGATGACGGGAGTGGGGGTGATAAGATATTTAAAAGAGATCTGTTAAGATTGGATAAAATCGAGTACGTTGTATCACCTTAGTATAAGTGGGGTCCACATACGTAATCTGGGTGGATGGGACGATAGAGATAGAGAGAGAGAGAGAGAGAGAGAGAGAGAGAGAGAGAGAGAGAGAGAGAGAGAGAGAGAGAGAGAGAGAGAGAGAGAGAGAGAGAGAGAGAGAGGGGGAGAGAGAGAACAAAGAAAGGAAGAGATAGGGAGAGAGAGAGAATAAAGGACAAACAGAGAAAGAGAGATAGAGAGAGAGAGACATACAGGGAGATAGAGACAGACCAAAAGGATACACACACAAAAAACGAGACTTTAAAAACAATCCGAGTTCCAACAACCCCAATAAGAAGCGAGCACTTTGGGCTCAAACAGAAAAGAAAAGTAGTACAACAAAAAATCAAAGCCTTACACTACAAAAGAAAAGGAAGGAGTACAACCACAAAGGACTGGGGTATGGACAGAACAAGAGAGGGGTCGGGGGAAGGAGGGGGGGGAGGGGTTTTGGTGCCGGGGAAGAGGAGGGGGGGGGCAATCAGACACCATTGTTTCGTATTGATCACCAGTGGTGGAACAATCTGGTGTTTAAGCCCACGGTGCTTCGGCCCATGCCTCCACATGCACACACAACAGGAAAGAAGAAGGGACCCGAGAGAGATGGGGGGGGGGGGGGAGGTGGGGGTGTGGAGGAGGAGGAAGGGGGTTCGGAGACGACCATTGTTGAAGAAGCTGAGGATCGAGGATTGCCGATTTTCTCGTTGTGCCGTAGTTTAAGAGCCTAACTGTCGTTTACTGCTGAGATTTTGGCTTAATAGCCATTGTTCAGTTCGGGAGCGGGTGAGAGGTGGTTTGGGCGGTGGCGAGGGTGTGGGGAGGGGTGGAAGGATGATGTGCATTTGTTGGATGTATACTTGTCTTTGTTGAGCCTATTTGAAGATGCGGTGATTATAGCACACTTTGATTGTGGTTGTTGTTGTTGTTGTTGTTGTTGTTGATGGTGATCTTTTGTTTGAAGATGCAAGTCTTCAGGCCTTTGGGTTAATGGTTCACCTATCGGCCTCTTGGACACAGCAGGAGGGATACGATGTTTAGGCTACTTGTCGCTGTGACTTAATTGAGTTTTTGTTAATGGCGCGTTTGTCACCTCCCTGAACCGCCTTGTGCTGCCTTCAACAACAACCAGTCAAGTCAGTCAGTACGTCAGTTTACAGGTCAATTAGTCAGTTAGTCAATCAGTCAGTCTGTTAGTTACTTAGTCAGTTAGTCAGTTAGTTAGTTTATTAGTTAGCTAGTTAGTTAGTTAGTTAACTTGTTAGTTAGCAAGCTAGCCATGCCAGTTACATAAAGTAAATCTAAACACATCATTTCGTTTTATGTTGATTATTGTAACGTATTCTGACAGAGTTATTTTCGAAAATCGTCTATTGTATGACTTTAAAAAGTTACGCAAGCAAAATAGCAGCATGTATCTTTGAACTCGGACTGACGCACATAAATTCTCACCTTGGATTAAACATTGTCCTCATTTTTTTTAAACAAAAGTTTGCATCAACCCCATGGACCTTTGTGCAACAACACTATTTTCATCACACTCACACAATGTGTAACGATCTCTCTCTGCCGCCAAACGATACAAGTAAACACCAACCAAATCGTTTTTGTTGTTGTCATCAATAACGACGTCGATAACGACATTCTCTTCTTTACGGCACCCGCTTCTGAAAAACAATGCACTCGAGGTTTTAACAAGCCCACTAACAAACATGGCCGCAGACGGTCTAGGCGGAACAATAATTGGCATGAACTGTCTACACAGCGATCAGAAACACCACTCACGCGTCTCTATAACCCCCTTGTTACGAGACAATGATCGCGCCAGGGGGACAATAGTCTCAATATCAGGATCCTTTCTATTCCGGGCTCGTGCCATAGATATTATAGTCTCGGCAAAGACGGGTGCGTTTGCAACACCAGGACAATGATGATCTCGTTCTAACGCTCGGGCTCTCACGCCGCACTCGAGAGTGCGAACAGTTTGACAAACAATAGTGGTAAGAACAAAAGCATTGATCTTCACCCGTTGTCCTCAGGGCTGAGCCAAGGAAAAAGATAGACGGAGGAGGAGAAAAAAAAAAGAGAAACAAGAAGATGGCTGTCGTCTCTCTTTGACAAGCTGTGCAGTGAGTGATCATTATAGCGGGCGCGCAGCCTCTTAACAACAACTTTCAAACTTATTGTTCTGGCCCCCGAGGACACATAATTATGCTACAAGATAAGCCCTGAACGCCGCCTGTTCGATACTGGGCTGTTTCAGACGAGGACTTCCTTTTGACGCCAACGCGACCACGAGCTTTCTCGTCATTTAATTTTCGTCTACTTTTATTAAAGACTAAAACTTTAAGCAGAGGATGTATATGTTTGTGCTTCTTACTTCTTATGGTTTATTACAAAAAGTGTTTGGTTGTTGTCATATGTTGTTTGGTCGTTTAAGAGCAGATGAACCACACTTTTCCATCCGTTGTTTAATAGTATGGACAATACATTATCTTATGTCTTATATGTCTTATGTCTCTACTCGCTTTGCAAACCATTGCTTCGAATATCAATGTCAAAGGCACAGTCATTATACCGTAAAAACAGTTCTCCCCACTGTCTCAGATCTGCCCAGGCTTTAACTTAAGACCATCTCTACTTGGACATACACTGACCAAAAATGAACAACCCGACTGTGAAAGACTGAGAAATGCATGGGTGGGACTGAAAAATGGCATGAATCCTGAAGACGCTGAAGGATTTGTATAATTAACAACCAAACAACCGTCACCACAGACATTACGAATCCGGATTTCCGGCATATACCGGAAGAATCCCACCCATGGAAATGTTAGTTTGAAGGTTTGTGATGTGCTACTTTATTCGGTTACTCGCTGGCGGGATTCTTTGTGGTGGTAAAAGGGGATTTGATCATTAATTTGGAACACATACACTCTGCTTTCAATGGAGCACGCATTACTTCCATATATAGCGACAGAAGCCTATGAAATATTTAATGTGCATGTATTTTTAATGTCTGAAAGGCTACTACGGGTTTGCATAATCTTTCTGATGCGTTACAGGGGAATGCTCAGCACTCAGCCTGCAACGATGAAAATGCTGGAATCACAAAAACAAAATATTTCAAAATGCAAGCGTCTAATACACTGATTGCCTTCCATCCCTGCTCAGCTCATACCAGGAGAATCATTTGAAACAAGCTACTTCGTCGAATTTAGGTAGAGGGTTCGATACAGTACAATGGTTTGGCGTAATGCTTGTGTCGTGCAGAAAAATTAAGTGCTTCATCATCACCTGATGAGCTGTGTGTGTGTGTGTGTGTGTGTGTGTGTGTGTGTGTGTGTGTGTGTGTGTGTGTGTGTGCGTGATGTGTGTGAGTGTGGTGTGTGTGTGTGTGTATTTGTGTGTGTGTGCATGAGTGTGTGTGTGTGTTAATATGTGTGTGTGTGTGTGTGTGTGTGTGTGTGTGTGTGTGTGTGTGCCTGTCTGTCTGAATTTCTGTGTCTCTGTTTATGTGAGTGTGTATGCGCGCACGCATATCTTTCTATGTTTGTGTATGTGTCTTCATGAATTATGATACGCTCCCATTTTCCAGGAGCAGTTAGGGAGAAAGCGAATGAAGTGTATTGTTGATGCTGCATTGATTTTTATTTCCCACTCGAGTGGCGTCTTTGTTCTTAGATAATAATAGTTTGTAATAATGGCGAGTAATGGATCGTGAGAATGGGTCAACGGGTGGGAAAGATGGAGTGAGATGAGTGTTTGGGAAGAAATAAAGAGGCAGGGAAGAGAGAAGATCGGGAGGGACACTGACAGAGAGAGAGAGAGAGAGAGAGAGAGAGAGAGAGAGAGAGAGAGAGAGAGAGAGAGAGAGAGTAAGACAGAAACAGAGACAGAGACAGAAACACAGGGACAGAGATAGAGAGACAAAGAAAGACAGAGATTGAGATAGAGACAGAGAGGAACAAAGAGAGAGAGAAAGAGAGAGAGAGACACACACACAGAGAGACACACAGAGAGACAGAGAGAGACAGAGGAACAGATAGAGGGAGAGGGAGAGGAAGACACAAAGAGAGACAGAGACAGAGATAGCGAGACAAAGAAACACAGATATTGAGGTAGAGACAGGGAGAAAGAGAGAGAGGAAGAGAGAGAGATGAAGAAAGAGAGAGGGGTCAGATTGGTTGAAATTGATTATTTTAACCAATCCGACCCCGCCGCTTGTTCGGACCCACTACATTCTGTTGGGTGGCACCGAGTTTTGCTTCGTGCACAAGAAAGTTACCGACAAGAAAGTTAAACAGCAACGGCGTTGGATTGGTTGAACTGACATAAGTATGAACATCAATTTCAACTCTGGAGACAAAAGGAAACAACAATACCAGAACAGTATAGAGTCAATATCGGCAATGTCGCAAAGCGAGCCTTTTTTCGATCCTGCACACATCCCCCCGTAAGAAAAATTTGTAATAATTTGGAACATCATTATTTTGTACACAGACGTTGACACACACAAGAAGACAATTTTCAAACGACAGATCCCCGGACAGACGCTAGGACACAAAAGATTGAGGGCATCAATCCTGGGACAGAAGAAACCCATTGTAGAGACACTATGACTCAAAAAAGACAGAACATCCCGGCCCAGGATAGACACACATCCTTGGTCATGCGCTATTGGACATAAAACATTGAGGACAACAAAATCCAAGGACATAGACAATTTTTCCAGGAAAAACGCTAGGACGCAAAAGAGGACAGAAAATCCTGGGACAGAACGAAAAATCAACCTTGGTCAGGCGCTATTGGACACACAAACTTGAGGGCATTATTTCAAGGGTAGAAGAAAATCATTGGAGCGACACTAGGACTAAAGGAAGACAGACCATCCCAGAACAGACAGAAATCCTTGATCACATGCTAAAGGACACAAAAGATTAAGGGCATAAGTCCCAGGACAAAAGAAGACCAGCAGAGAGACACAAGGAAACAAAGGAAGACAGACTATCCCAGGACAGAAACAAATCCTTGGTCAGGCGCTTATGGACACAAAAGATCTAAGTTGAGGACAACAAAATCCAAGGACATTACAAAATCCCAGGACTGACGCTAGGACGCCAAAAAGGACAACATATCCTAAGACAGAAAAAAAAGTACTTGTTCAGGCGCCATTGGACACAGAAGATTGAGGGCATACATCTAGGGATAGCGAAGAAACCCATTGGAGCGACACTGGGACTCAAAGGAGGACACACCATCCCAGGACAGACACAAATCCTTAGTCAGAGGCTATAGCTAGGACACAAGAAGACAGAAGAAAACCAGCGGAAAGATACCAGGACACAGAGGAAAGCAATACATTCTAGGACAGATGGAAATCCTTGAACAGACAGTAAGACACAACAGACTGAAGGCACAAATGTGACCCTCCACCACGAAATGAGTCGCATGTCACCTTTGCATGATTTTCATATTTTTACATTTTCCTGAAGAGTTTTGTGTGCTCTATGCAGTGGTGAAAACCGTTTTAGAAAAGAGCAAAAACTGTTTGAGTTATAAGCCTGTGACTAAGGTGACCCTCACACTGTTACCAGACACTCCCCGGACTTATAATATTAAGCCTAGCGCAGAACCGCGCGAGGTGACATGCGACTCATTTCGTGGTGGAGGGTCACAAATCCCAAGACACAAAACAAAAATACCGGTACTGTACAGAAGAAAAAAATATCCCAAGACACACACAAAACCCTGGACAGACACTGGGACACAAAAGACTTAGGACACACAATCCCAGGACAGAGACAAGAGCCGCTGCATGCAGGACAGTAGCAGATCCCCGCCAGCCTCCCCACAGAGCTGTATCACCCCTGTGACGTCCATCAACAGGGGCTCAGACGAGCTATCGGGGACGCACACACAGGCCGTGTCGGCGCACACAAAAGGAATTTAGCGGGGTGAAGATGAGCCTCTTATCTGTGGAGCGCGACTTTGTCCAAAGCTACCGCACACACACACCTCTGTTGACACACGGGCCTCAGCCTATTATGGAAGGAATGGGACTTTTTTTGTCTTTCTTTATTTCTCTTTCCTTTCTTTTCCTCCTCATCCTCACCCCCCCCCCCCCCAATCCCACCCAACCCCTCCCCCCAGTGCTGCCTCTGTTTTTTTTCTTCATGTTTGTTGGTGTGTGACCCCAGTTGCATGCAGACTGCTTCAACCGATCTTTTTTGGGCCTGATTTCTTTTTTTTTCTTTTTATATTTAGTCAAGTTTTGTTTTTTCTTTTAGTGTTTTTTGTTAACTTTGTTCCAGGCTTCTCTTTTATTCTGTCGCTAATCTGAAAAACAAGAATGGTAAGGTACTGGAATGTTTTGATTTCAACAAAATAAGACATTCACATGTACATCGACGAAACATCTTTTTCTTTCTTTTTTTCAGAGAGGGGGGGGATTATTGGATTGTTGTTCAATTATTCTTTTCTCATGTTGCATCTTTATTGTAATGATTGTTCAACTTAACTCTAAAGCTCTCTCTCTCTCTCGCTCTCTCTCTCTCTCTCTCTCTCTCTCTCTCTCTCTCTCTCTCTCTCTCTCTCTCTCTCTCTCTCTCTCTCTCTCTCTCTCTCTCTCTCTCTCTCTCTCTCTCTCTCTCTCTCTCTCTCTCTCTCTCTCTCTCTGTTTTTTTTTTGTTAGTCGTGTGTGTACTTCTTTATTGTGGTCTTTCTAACTTTCTCCGCATTAATTTTTGCTTCCATTTTAGAAAAAGCAGTGTGCCTTAAACCTTTATCTTTGTTAAATAAAGTTCGTTCGTTCGTTCGTTCTCTCTCTCTCTCTCTCTCTCTCTCTCTCTCTCTCTCTCTCTCTCTCTCTCTCTCTCTCTCTCTCTCTCTCTCTCTCTCTCCCAACCTATCCCCTTGCCTCACTTCCCCATAGCGACAGTAGGGTATCTTAATTACAGCTAAAATTATTCCTTATAATTGTGTACCATTGCCACCCGCCCCCTGATCCCCTCCGCTCCCTCTTTTTCTTATTCTTTCAACCCTAGACGGTGCCTGCACAGTAAACTAAGGGAGATAAGCCGCTCTTCAAACGTCCTTTATCACAACGGGACTCGGGTTAATGTATTTCTGCCACCGCGTAAATTGTCGACTCTGATAGAAAAAGGAGCCCTAATTAGCGAATAAAGATGTTAGCGCCTTGACCAGTTAGCGAAATAAAACGATGAGAAACACAGAAACAAGCGAAGAAAAGCGAGTGAGTATGGGAAAACAGACACAACCAAAGCGTTGTTAGCGATTTCGAGCGAAGGGAGGTAACCGCTGCGACCTCTTGTTGGTGACTTACGGGCTAAGGGAGGTAAGCGCTGCACTCGGGGTTGTTGGGAGAGGCAGGGAGAGATGATAAGAGAGTATGGGAGCATCCCCCGTTGATGGCTCGCAGACAATTTGTTGTCAACGAAACAGTAGCTGTGAACTGGTAAGTTCCCACACTCCCATTCTTCTATCTTCTCTCGTCTCGTTTCTGTCTACGCTCTGTGACCGTTCTTGCGCACTCCCTGTCTCAGGGAACATGTCACCGACTTGGTTTTCTGAGTACGTCTACCACGCAGCTCCTTTTTCCCAGACACAATTGTACAAAGTCATATCATTCAGCTGGGAAATGTGAAGTTTTCAAACCGGACTACGAAGTCACGAAATCACACAATGCAAAAAAAAAAAAGTCCTATTCTATAGTACATGTACTTTTCTGAAATGAAACAGCCTTTTTTTCCTTTTATTGTTACATGTTTGTCTACCATAATTTACCATTATTATTTTGACATTATTTCAAATTTGTTATATTAAAATCGTCCGCCAAATTTCATTTGCTTTTAAGAGTACGCTCATAAGCCTAGCTTGTTGTGCTCCATGTTCCTTATTTCATGTATGCGGTAATAGTACCAATGGAATTTATTGAATAAACTTGTTTAAACCAAACAGCCTGGGAAGGATTGGAATCGTCAACACTCTTCACGAAGTTCGTCCTATAGTCGTAGTCTACACAAAAAGAGAATACGAAAATGCTTTTGCTGCTGCAAATAGTGATGACGACGACATCAGTCAGGACGGAGCGTGTTCTATTGTCTTTTCAACTCTCTCTCTCTCTCTCTCTCTCTCTCTCTCTCTCTCTCTCTCCTTCTCTCTCTCTCTCTCTTTCTCTCTCTCTCTCTTTCTCTCTCTCTCTCTCTCTCTCTCTCTCTCTCTCTCTCTCTCTCTCTCTCTCTCTCTCTCTCTCTCTTCGCCCCACCCCGCCCCCACACTCGCCCCCACCAAATCACAAATCCGAATATTTTATCCTAACTCAACTTTTCATAAACATCACTTTATCTGTGTCAGTGCCTATGTCCATTTGCAACATAGGACTGCCAGACATGATAAAGCACTGTTATCACGTGCAGCACAGGGTTCAGCGTGACAGCAGAAAGCACAATCAGGGCAGCAAATCGTGTCACGCTTATCGGGTGCCGTTTCCATAGACTATGGGCAACATTTCTTCACTTACCTACTATCTTCCCAACAGACGGAGATGATGTTCCAGACCTAATAATATTATTATTATTATCCCTCTCCGTTTTCAAAAGAACCACGACTTAAAGATACCCTCCTCCCCGCGTACCCGACAGCAAATTGTTGCGTATTCTATTACCCGCGTTAAAAAAAAAAAGAATTGTCATTGTCATTGTCACAATAATGTTCAACGCCACAGATCTGTGTAGACTGTTACATAGAATTAGAGCATCCTTTCTCTTAGACACATACCAACAATCAACTGCGTGGATGTTTCCTGCGCGGATATGGAACTTTGTGGCTGATTTTTTTGGGTTTTTTTTTTGCTTAACGCCCAGCCGACCACGAAGGGCCATATCAGGGCGGTGCTGCTTTGACATATAACGTGCGCCACATACAAGACAGAAGTCGCAGCACAGGCTTCATGTCTCACCCAGTCACATTATTCTGACACCGGACCAACCAGTCCTAGCTCTAACCCCATAATGCCAGACGCCAGGCGGAGCAGCCACTAGATTGCCAATTTTAAAGTCTTAGGTATGACCCGGCCGGGGTTCGAACCCACGACCTCCCGATCACGGGGCGGACGCCTTACCACTAGGCCAACCGTGCCGGTTTGTGGCTGAATAAATGGAGCAGTTTCACATTGGTGGAACTTGCGATATTCCTTAAATTTGCAACAGTTTGTTGGCAAGACCCCTTTAAGGTATCTTATCTTTCAACAAGCGATGTTCAGAGCTAATCCACTGGAAGTGGATGACTAGAAAGCCAGAGATAAAGACAATTTACACCAATCTCTGTCCATTATCAGTCGTTGTAACTGCATAGGATGCCGTCTTGCATTGCAGTTTTCAAATCATGGGATAAACGGCACTTCGGGTAAGGCAACTTGTTTTGTACGTCAAAGCCTTCCTAAAAAAAAACATAGTCAAGAAAAAGGTTGCATCTTTTGAACTGAATTGGATAAAACACTACATTATTCAATGTGAGTTTGCTGTGTCCAAAAGTCCAGAAGTTCAGGATGTTATGCAATTGAACAAATAGGACTACTGATTGATGTACATCTCTCGTGCGTGCTGTGTGTTGAAGAAAAAATCGCCAACAGGGGTAACACTCTGGTTCGTCAAGCAGGCCCCCAGAAACATGATTCCAGAGGAACTAGGCTACATGCAGCCTTGTGGAGACCAGACGACCAGCACCATCTACGGCAGGTTAAAGCAAGGAAAAAGATTCTGGTAGACATGATTCGGTTCTATCTTGGTTAACTAACAGACATGTTTCGCGATCGAACTTCAAATCGTGAGCAATGAACGGACACTGATAGCCTCGTTCAGAGCTCGACAAGTCTGACATGTACATGTCAGTCTGTATGAACATACTACTTGCTGTACGTGAAACTTATCGAATTCGATTTCGATTTGAGTGTTCGAATCCCCCTCCATAAATCCATCCCACTGGCAATGATGGGCTTCAGGCAAGTAAAACATTCTCTCTCTCTCTCTCTCTCTCTCTCTCTCTCTCTCTCTCTCTCTCTCTCTCTCTCTCTCTCTCTCTCTCTCTCTCTCTCTCTCTCTCTCTCTCTCTCTCTCTCTCTCTCCATCAATCTGACTATATTTGGCAGACATACAGTTTGACAGACAGACAGACAGACAAACAGAGGTCACGCATCACGTCACACATCAATATGCCGTACAAAGAAACAGCCTCTTTCTCTCACCAGCAGATGGCACAACTCCAACACCTACAATCGTGACACACACACAAAACGGCGCGAAAAGAAAGAGCAAAACAACAAGGAGAAAGAAAAGCATCCAGCAGATGTTTCATCGCTGATAGACGGCCGAATCAAAACTATAGCCGTGATGTAAGCAAATGTTCTGCAGGCGTTGAATTTGTTGGGTACTGTAACTGTATCCTTTTATCCAGTAGAATGACGAACGGGACACCGTCTACGATTTTGGTACAAAGTTAGATGCATTCAGAACTTCTCTTTATTTTTTATTCCACTATTGTACTAAATGCACTTTATGCCATGCCAGTTGCGCGACATCCAATGGCCAGATTTATCAATACCAATATAGAGAGAACTATATGAATAGCCGGCCTTGCCGAGAAGAAGTAGAGCGCCGGGTACCCGGCTTCGCCGGGTGATTGGCGATTGACGCCACACGAAGGAAGGGAGATAAACGCGCAAAACACTGGAGAAGATAAGGAAGAGTTACTGGGAATGGATGTACAGAAAAACCAGAAAAACCAAAATCGGTTTAGCGGTGCGCGCTGAGAGCACGTGTTGAAAATTTTCATCGACCAGATTGTGTCCGGGGTCTACCTGAATATGCCCACCAAATTTGAAGCAGATCCATCGAGAACTTTGGCCGTGCATCGCGAAGTGACAGACAGACAGACAGACAGATACACACACACACACACACACACACACACACACACACACACACACACACACACACACACACACAAGCCGTATATAGATATTGATACTACATGCATGGCTTGCTGTGTCGTACCAGATTTACATGAGTTGGTTTTTTTAAATATTGAACTGCGAGCGAAAGCGAGGAACTACTTGAAAAGGCAACGAGTGTAAATCTGGTACAAAACAGCAAGCCGTGTAGTATTCTGTTTATCCTACATACTGTACTTACGTGTATTTTACTGAAAAATGTCCTGCAGTCGAGGCAGCTAAATTGAAGACGCTTGTTTTGGAACCTCGATCTGTTCTAAAGCCTCGTGCAATCTATTACGTCAAAGCAAAGAAACGTCACTCTGAAAGTGTGGCGTGACGTGTTAGTTCTAAAAATTCATCGAGGGCAATTAGCGAGCGCAATTTTTTCTTCTTCTATAATGACGTTTGTCTCGGTGACTTTGGCATCATAAGCAATGGAAAAACAGGTCCCTGCCAGACTTGCTTGACATGACCTCATTTACATGATATACACACGTGTGATTTGAACGATTATTATCTCACGAGTGTCTCTCTCACGTATGTAGGATAAATGTTGTTACGTAATAACTTCCGACTCGCGGCGCTACTTTGCTATCAACAATGTGGAACACAATTACACAACAAAACACAGGAGTATGTGCAAACATCACTGTTGATTACATTTATTATCAATCAATAGACATCATAGTTTATTGTTCGTCCCGATCGCAGGATAAAGCCGATCGGAAGCGAGGAACATGCTCCGGATGTTGTGAAAGGCTTGGCCGAGGTAAATGGGCTCTTAACACTGCTGAAAATAATGAAAGAGTTCTTGTTTGAAAATCGTCTTCTAAGGTTTAAGAAACAGCTAATCAGGAGTACATGGTTCTATGAATAAAATAAAATAAAAAACCAGCAAAGACACCCCTACACACAGCGCAATGATCGACTTTCACCCTTTCGCTGTCATTACAGTAGCTCGGCGTTCAACTCGGAATGAGGGGTGAAAAGCTGCGATCTACACAAGTCTGCGGAGGATAACGGCTGTTTCCTCCTCGTTGAGGCCAGTTCAGCACATACCCGTCGTAAACACTGTATCCCCTTTCTTCTCCATCTTCCCTTAAAACACATGGACAATTAACGACATGGCCGATCCATCAGGCTCAATGCTACAAGACAAGACTTCTGTTGAGTGGCAGTTGGGATGTCTCAAAGAAATGTTATCAGAGGGAGTTCCCCCTCTCCACCATCTTCCTAGCTCAACCCCCCCCCTCCCCCCTCCCCCACTCCTTACAATGATGATTGTTGCTCAACCTCTCATCACAGCTGGCTTGTGTGGACCTTTATAATGCCGGCCTGGTGCGTGTGGTCTCTTCGTCCTTACAGCAGGGTTCACTGACTTCTTGTCGTGTAAATATATATGGAGACTGTGATAACCATGAATGACCTGAGACCTGTGGCACTTACTTCTGTTTGTATGAAAGTCTTTGAGAGAGTTGTTTTGTTCAAACTGAGTGATTGTGTGAAAGATTTTATTGATCCATGTCAGTTTGCATACAGGAAAAACAGGAGTGTTGATGATGCTGTGTTGAATGTTTTAAACAAAGATCTACTCTCATTTAGAAAAGCCTGGCTCTTATATTCACTTGATGTTCTTTGATTTTTCCAGCGCTTTTAATACTATACAGCCTCATTTAATGGCGGAGAAGCTTTTTAGCATGAATGTCCCAGCAGCCACCATCCTCTGGGTTATGGACTACCTGACAAACAGGCCACAGTATGTTAGGGTGGGGGGGCAATCAGTTTCAGACACAATCTGCACAAACACAGGGGCACCACAAGGCACAGTACTCTCACCTTTTCTTTTTTCTCTCTACACAGCAGATTTTAGAAGTTCTAGTGACTCCTGCCCCATGACCAAGTTTGCTGACGACACTGGACTGACCGGACTGCTGACTGATGACGACGACTCTGACTACAGGCAGGAGGTAGATAGGTTTGTGGGGTGGTGTGAAAACAACTATTTAGAGCTTAATGTGGGGAAGACAAAGGAAATGATAATGGACAACAGGAGGGGGGAACATGTACACAGGGAGATAGTGATCAAGGGGGGGGGGGGGGGTCGTAGAGAAGGTAGAGCAGTATAAGTATTTGGGGGTGGTTATAGACAATAAGTTGACATGGAAACCAAACTCTGATGCCCTTGTGAAGAAACTCCACTCTCGCCTGTACTTTTTGAGAAAACTCAGGTCTTTTAACATCAGACAAGAAATCCTTCAGATGTTTTACACTTCAACGTGCAATAGTGTGTTGTACTTTGGCTCCGTGTGTTGGGGTGGCAACATCAACAAGCAAGACAGGGATAGATTAGATAAATTCATCAGGAAAGCAAGTGGGGTGGTTGGGAGGAAGCAGGACAATTTCACATCAACACATGAACGACGACTGACTGACAAGGTACAAAAGATTTTGGCTGACGACTCGCACCCACTCAGACCGGAATTTGACAGTAGACGGACAGACAGGAGCAACAGATTCAGACAACCAACCGCAAGATCTACACGCTACAGAAATTCGTTCATTCCATCTGCAATTCACATCTTCAATTCTCAGGTGGGGCGGTAGATGCTGGTGTTGTCGCTCTGATGCACGGGGTCAGTGTTCTGTATTGTTTCAGTATTGTTGATTTTGTTTTGCATGATTATATACTCTTATTCTACTCTCTTAGACAATATGTGATAACCGGCAAGGTGCTGACTTTCGTTTGTGCATTGTTGATGGTGAATGCATGTTAATTTATTTTTAATATACTTTCTTATGTGATAACCAATGTGCTGTACTTTCTCAGTTTTGCTGATGTTATACGCTTGGTACACATTTTTACTCATTTTCCTTAAATAACATGTGATAACATTACTTCATAGCTAAGCACATGATTTTACCTATGGCACAACACAAATCTCTAGCCTCCCTCTCTGAGATGCGTTTGAAGACAGACTGTTAAAAGAGAATAAATGTATGTACATAATTATGATAGAATATTGATGTATGAATTGAAGAAATGTATAAGAACACAAGAATGTATGAATGACAAAGAACAAATGTTTATTTTTGAATGTTTTATGTATGTTTTATTACGGACACAAAAGCTCAGCAATGCAATTTCTCTTTTAGAGATGAATAAAGTTATTGTATTGTATTGTATTGTATTGTATTGCATTGTATTGTCTGGCTGGCTGGCTCGCTGGTTGGCTGTCTGTATGTATGTCTGCCTGTCTGTCTGTTTCGAAGCAATAGTTCCCTTTTTTGCAACAATTTCGAGCGAGCCGAGCCTCGATGCGGTTTGGCTTCGTGTTGGATTAGGTTAATCAACCCCCGTGAGTTTTCATTACGGTAAAACATGATGTGTACGAAATAGACATAAAGCAGAAAAATCACTATTTAAAATCGCTAAATATGGTCCTATCAGCCGGTTAGCCAACTTGTGTGTTCATATTTTAAAAATGTTTGCGAAAAATAATTAAAGGTAATATGATTCTTTCAAATGGCATTCGGGGACGTTTCTTGCGAATTAGCTCAGGGGACATTCGTTGTGTTGCACTGCAACATGCAAAGGCAAACTCGAGAATGCTGCGTACTTATCCCAGGGACGTAGCACCCGGTAGGGCATGTAGGGCGACCGCCCGACCACTTTTTCCGTTAAAAAAAAAAAAAAAAAGAGAGAGAGAGAGAGAGAGAGAGAGAGAGAGAGAGAGAGAGAGAGAGAGAGAAGAGAGAGAGAGAGAGAGAGAGAGAGAGAGAGAGAGAGAGAGAGAGAGAGAGAGAGAGAGAGAGAGAGAGAGAGAGAGAGAGAGAGAGATCTACCAACAGAACACCCCACGTAGTATTCACGCGATGGCATAAGGTCGGTTTTTTGGGGTTTTTTTTTGTGTGTGTTAGTCTTGGTCAACTGCTGGAATAGGATGACGTCAGGGTGGGTGGCCGAGTGGTAACGCACTTGCGCTCGGAAGCGAGAGGTTGCGTGTTCGACCCTGGGTCAGGCCGCAATTTTCTCCCCCCTTTCCTAACCTAGGTGGTGGGTTCAAGTGCTAGTCTTTCGGATGAGACGAAAAACCGAGGTCCCTTCGTGTACACTACATTGGGGTGTGCACGTTAAAGATCCCACGATTGACAAAAGGGTCTTTCCTGGCAAAATTGTATAGGCATAGATAAAAATGTCCACCAAATACCCGTTTGACTTGGAATAAAGGCCGTGAAAGGTGAATGCTCGCCTAATAGGCTTGAGCTTTACTGGCCGATGTGAATGCGTTATATATTGTGTGTAAAAAATGTCTGTTTGTCTGTCTGTCTGTAAAAAATTCCATTTCAAACGGCAGAAATTAATATGTAAGCGCCTAGGGCTATATCTAGATTAGGCGCATAAAAATGATCACAATAATAATAATAATAATAATGACGTCTTATTTTGACGAGAACGTCACACGTGACGAGTTCCGTCAGCCATAAAAGTATTGGCGCCAATTTAGTGAAAATTGCTTCTTCGTCCGTCTGCTC
Source organism: Littorina saxatilis (assembly GCF_037325665.1). Classification (NCBI taxonomy): domain Eukaryota; kingdom Metazoa; phylum Mollusca; class Gastropoda; order Littorinimorpha; family Littorinidae; genus Littorina; species Littorina saxatilis. The sequence continues at coordinate 36,563,760 of NC_090251.1, forward strand.
CCATGAGAAACAATGGAGGTAAGAAATGTTTTGTATATTCTGTGTGTGAAGCTGGGGTCAGACTGAGGGGTGAGTGATTGTGTGTCAACCGTAAGTACGCCATAACAATTGAGTAACACAGTAACTTGTGGGGTTAACAGTGTCACATGAAACAACATGTAGAGAGAGAATTGAACAATGGACACAAGTGTGCATCCTGGTTGTGATGGATCGAAAACGCGCTAAAAATATTCTGACAAATCCCTCTATTTTTCAGTCATCACTCAGGCTGCCAATGTTGATGGCTGGACGGATCAATAAATTGCTTGTTTAGAAGTAAACCAGTTTGTCAATCCTTGCTTTTTAACACACTAGACAATAATGAAGACGAAATCATTTGAAGTAAGTGCTCATCACATTCAACGTATCGGAATTTAGATATAAATGTAAGTCGATTGATAATCACTGATACATTCACCAGCCCGTTGTTTGGTGGAGGATGGAAAGATGATTAGATGGAACTGAGCTCAGAAGGCACGAAATCGCATCATGTTTTCTTTCTTTTTTAGACCATTACAAGGGGACGGGAAAGGGGGGGGGGGGGCGGTAGTGTAAGCCCCATATTTCCTTAGCTGTCTCAGCATTTTGTCTTCCATTTTTTTCCGCCCTACCACTTTTATTAGGTGTGCTACGTCCCTGTATCCCAATTACTTAAATCAATGTAAAGAGGGGAACGGGTTTGTTAAGCACACTCTTCTGCGTTCAAGTCCAGATTTTGATCATCGGCTTATAATCCCTGCTGTTTAATTTCAATAACGCTAGCAGACAGTCCCAATGCTAAGGTATTCTTGGTGTGTGGTGACGTCATAACAAACCCCACCGAACCAAACTATGTAGCTCAGTTTTACCCGGTGACTCTGCCTGTAACTTCTTGTGTGCACGCCCGCACGTGCTTAGGCAGCATAATCTTCTGATCACTATCCTGTATCAATGTCTATCTTTTCACCTTAGTTTACATTTCCTCTTCGGGTTTTTTTGGTTTCCTTATCAAACAAGCACGTGTTTCAAAAGGCGACAAAGACTCCCTTTTTCCATACACAAGATACCACCTTTTGGCTGGAATGCGGACGTTAATTCTATGGTTTCACTACCCTCATGTTATCGTTGCAAGATTTGATCTTTACGGCTTTTGTTGTGATAGCGTGGCGGTAAAAAGTTAAAAAGACAAAGAACCAAAAGAGCGAACCAATGAAACGGCCCCGAGTGTTTACGTTTGGTTTCGACACAAAACGTCTCAGTTTGCCTGCCGTAAATGACGTCACTAAATGTATGGCATTGCAATAAAAAGGGCATGACATCATAACATAATGTAAATAGAGAATATTACATGGCTTGCTGTGTCGTACCAAATTTACACGAGTTTTTTTTTAAATATTGAACTGCGAGCGAAAGCGAGCTGTTCACTATTTGAAAAAGCAACGAGTGTAAATCTGGTACGACACAACAAGTCATGTAGTATTCTGTTTATCCTACATACTGTACTTACGTGTATTTTACTGAAAATGTCTTGCAGACGAGGCAGCTAAATTGAAGACGCTTGTTTTGGAACCTCGATCTCTTCTAAAGTCTTGTGCAATCTATTACGTCAAAGCAAAGAAACGTCACTCTGAAAGTGTGGCGTGACGTGTTAGTTCTAAAGATTCATCGAGGGTAATTAGCGAGCGCAATTTTTTTTTCTATAATGACGTTTGTCTCGGTGACTTTGGCATCATAAGCAGTGGAAAAACAGGTCCCTGCCAGACTTGCTTGACATGACCTCATTTACATGATATACACACGTGTGATTTGAACGATTATTATCTCACGGGTGTCTCTCTCACGTATGTAGGATAATCTCATTTATACAACTCCTGTAATGCAACCGAGGGGTGGATTAAATCTAGTTGATTATTTTTAGACAAGTGAGAAATTAGAACGAACTACTTTGATTACACCAAAATCACACGTGGATTATTCGAAGTAAGAATAAAGAGGGCTAAAAAATCATCAATACTAGAATTTATTTTTAGAACATGACATCATTTGAAACCCAGACGATTGGACCCTGTTGCGGAAGATTACAACGTTGACTCAAAACTGTAACAACAATGGCTGACGTGTATAAAGTACACGCATACCTCGCCAGGTTTGTTTTTGTGACTAGTCGACAGACGATGCCATTTGCTTTGTGTGTGTTTTTGTTGTTGCTTACTGTACACGACATACATTACGTGTAAAATCCAGTTCTTTAACAGGCAACAAACCTTGCAAATTTCCAGAAGCTGCAATCTGAAGCGACCTATCTCTGATTCTAGCAGACGATCACTCCAATGTTTAACACAAAATCAGCAAACTCTCCTGTCACATAGAACGTCCATTATATAGGGCAATGTTGAAATGAAGTTACCGGTCTGAAACATTTAGTCGTTTCTTCTGAGACAATCCTTGTTCTCTTATCATCTACAGATTTACCGCTGTCTTCACCACGCGAATTCACAACAGAAGTCAGACTTTCGAACATACAATCTACGTAGGCAAGCATGATACGTCATGACGTCATATGATTCCTAGCATATTGACGTAATGCTAAACATCCGGTTATCCCGAGTTTTCTCCGTAATACATGTCCGAGGGTTTTTCAATGTTCGGTTATTTCCGTGGCTTCATGCGGAAAGGGAACCGTCGTCTGCAATCAGTCAACGACATGGACCATTCTGGTCATTGTTGCTGACAAAAACATGATTTTAACACAGAATGTAATGTCAGAATAGCTATATAAACGCTATTGTGTTATAATCGTAGCAATAGGGTCCGATATTTAGACGAGACAAGTATAATGCCGACGAGTCGGAGACTAAGAATAAAGTAAAACAATAGGGACTATTTGAATGACGCGCATTTGACACTCAGTCTAAGTGATTAGGCTGAAATGAAATTGCCTACAAAATGTCGTCTGCATGACTGCATGTTCGACCCGTGTTGTTCTTTGTATAAATAGCTTAAACAATGACAACTCGTTGATTACTGGAAAATAAACCACGAGTGGGTATTTGCAGCCGCTTGGTAATTCACGAGTGTGCTCCGCACACTCGTGAATTACCAAGCGGCTGCAAATACCCACTCGTGGTTTATTTTCCAGTAATCAACTCGTGGTCATTGTTTAAGCTCTATTTACAGCATTGACGTAAGTTTAAAGAGAACTGATATACATCTGCACAGGGGTGAGTTAAATACCAATAGATAACTTACATAATCCAGAGAGTCACACTCAAAATAAAATACCCTAAACCAGGAGAGTTTAACATCTTAATCCTGATATAAAAGAGTCCAAATTACTTAGCTTTAAGTAAAAGAAGGAATGAAGGACCAGGTGATAAAGAAAACTACAAAACTGTCACCGAAAAGTAACACTCGCATTTTTTGTAGGCTCAAATACTTGCAATCTGAGAGTTTATTTCAAGTGTTTGCAGTAAAACTTCTCGAACGCAGACTACAGAATTCAGATAACTTCTTCCTGTAATGGATAAGATCCAACAATCAGCGGTTGTATTCTACTTATCTCTGTCTGTCTCTCTCTCTCTCTCTCTCTCTCTCTCTCTCTGTCCGTCTATCTGGCTGCCTCTTTGTCTGTCTGTCTGTCTGTCTGTCTGTCTGTCTGTCTGTCTGTCTGTCTGTCTGTCTGTCTGTCTGTCTGTCTCTCTCTCTCTCTCTCTCTCTCTCTCTCTCTCTCTCTCTACTGCAAATACTGATTCAAGGTATGTTGATATCAATAATATATTGGTTATATAGGCTATATATATAACGTTTATTCTCTATGATTTACTTTGACATTTGTAATAATAGTGTGCTTGAGTCAGTAGCCCGAATGAAAATCACTTTTTTGGGGTAAAGTATAGCTCATTTGCAACCCTCTGGTACTTGACTGATCCCCTTTATTTAAAAAAACTGTACATGTATTTATGTGTATTCCTCTCAAAATGGCTTTAAGACAATCAGACCAGTATGATTTTCTGAGTGAAATAATTGTTAGGGCTTGGATGCTAATTATTTCTTCATGATAATTACTTACAAACAGTGGAGTTAAACTCCTTGGCTAGGCCTCACAGCCAGTTATACCACCAGGTTTTTTTTTTTAAATTGTAAATTCCTTTCCAACGCTTATTTCATACGTTCAAACGATGGTTGTCCGCTGAATTTTACGTGGTTACCTGGTGACCCAGTAGTGCTCGAGGTTCAATACAGGGTGGTCTTTATAAAGACCTAGTTAACACGCAAAAATGACTTAATATGAAAAATCTGTCTCTGACTGATGTGACTAGTATTTTACATATGATAAGACCAGGCTTCCACTCAGACACATACACAAAAATCTGTCTCTGACTGATGTGACTAGTATTTTACATATGATAAGACCAGGCTTCCACTCAGACACATACACAAAAATCTGTCTCTGACTGATGTGACTAGTATTTTACATATGATAAGACCATGCTTCCACTTAGACACATACACAAAAATCTGTCTCTGACTGATGTGACTAGTATTTTACATATGATAAGACCAGGCTTCCACTTAGACACATACACACAAATCTGTCTCTGACTGATGTGACTAGTATTTTACATATGATAAGACCAGGCTTCCACTTAGACACATACACACAAATCTGTCTCTGACTGATGTGACTAGTATTTTACATATGATAAGACCAGGCTTCCACTTAGACACATACACACAAATCTGTCTCTGACTGATGTGACTAGTATTTTACATATGATAAGACCATGCTTCCACTTAGACACATACACACAAATCTGTCTCTGACTGATGTGACTAGTATTTTACATATGATAAGACCAGGCTTCCACTTAGACACATACACACAAATCTGTCTCTGACTGATGTGACTAGTATTTTACATATGATAAGACCATGCTTCCACTTAGACACATACACACAAATCTGTCTCTGACTGATGTGACTAGTATTTTACATATGATAAGACCAGGCTTCCACTTAGAAACATACACACAAATCTGTCTCTGACTGATGTGACTAGTATTTTACATATGATAAGACCAGGCTTCCACTTAGAAACATACACACAAATCTGTCTCTGACTGATGTGACTAGTATTTTACATATGATAAGACCAGGCTTCCACTTAGACACATACACACAAATCTGTCTCTGACTGATGTGACTAGTATTTTACATATGATAAGACCAGGCTTCCACTTAGACACATACACACAAATCTGTCTCTGACTGATGTGACTAGTATTTTACATATGATAAGACCAGGCTTCCACTTAGACACATACACACAAATCTGTCTCTGACTGATGTGACTAGTATTTTACATATGATAAGACCAGGCTTCCACTTAGACACATACACACAAATCTGTCTCTGACTGATGTGACTAGTATTTTACATATGATAAGACCAGGCTTCCACTTAGACACATACACACAAATCTGTCTCTGACTGATGTGACTAGTATTTTACATATGATAAGACCAGGCTTCCACTTAGACACATACACACAAATCTGTCTCTGACTGATGTGACTAGTATTTTACATATGATAAGACCAGGCTTCCACTTAGAAACATACACACAAATCTGTCTCTGACTGATGTGACTAGTATTTTACATATGATAAGACCAGGCTTCCACTTAGAAACATACACACAAATCTGTCTCTGACTGATGTGACTAGTATTTTACATATGATAAGACCAGGCTTCCACTTAGACACATACACACAAATCTGTCTCTGACTGATGTGACTAGTATTTTACATATGATAAGACCAGGCTTCCACTTAGACACATACACACAAATCTGTCTCTGACTGATGTGACTAGTATTTTACATATGATAAGACCAGGCTTCCACTTAGACACATACACACAAATCTGTCTCTGACTGATGTGACTAGTATTTTACATATGATAAGACCAGGCTTCCACTTAGACACATACACACAAATCTGTCTCTGACTGATGTGACTAGTATTTTACATATGATAAGACCAGGCTTCCACTTAGACACATACACACAAATCTGTCTCTGACTGATGTGACTAGTATTTTACATATGATAAGACCATGCTTCCACTTGGACACATACACACAAATCTGTCTCTGACTGATGTGACTAGTATTTTACATATGATAAGACCATGCTTCCACTTAGACACATACACACAAATCTGTCTCTGACTGATGTGACTAGTATTTTACATATGATAAGACCAGGCTTCCACTTAGACACATACACACAAATCTGTCTCTGACTGATGTGACTAGTATTTTACATATGATAAGACCAGGCTTCCACTTAGACACATACACAAAAATCTGTTTCTGACTGATGTGACTAGTATTTTACATATGATAAGACCAGGCTTCCACTTAGACACATACACACAAATCTGTCTCTGACTGATGTGACTAGTATTTTACATATGATAAGACCAGGCTTCCACTCAGACACATACACAAAAATCTGTCTCTGACTGATGTGACTAGTATTTTACATATGATAAGACCATGCTTCCACTTAGACACATACACACAAATCAACAGTCGGGTTGCTTTCTGAGCATTAATAATTTATTCATTCACGTCACTCGCGTCAACCTGCGAGGTTATTTCATTAAAAAAAACACAAATCGACCTCTGCACAGGAAGCAGTCAACATCTCGCTTCCTACGATATTCATGAGTGTTATTAAAAGGATACTCTTATTCCATGTAAAACCCTCAGAGCCGGACCCAGGGGGGGGGGGGGGTCCTGTTGCCCAGATCCCCCCCCCACCTCCACACAAATACTCCCAGAATGCGCCAGATTGCAGATATTTAATCTAGATTTCAAAAAATGCTTCGGGGGGGGGGGGGAGGGGGATTTATGCCTCCGGACCCCCTTAGGAGGTTCGGGTGCTTTGCACCCTCAACTGATGTACCCCTACCACAATTGAGAAATCCCCCCCTCACCCTACTTAGGTCCGGTGTCACGAACGGAAATCTCTGCCTGAACAATCCATCTCAATGCGGTCAATGCGCTTGCGCTAACATGGGGAGATTAATCAGATCGTGAACAACCTAACCCTTACCCTAATCCTAACCCATGTCGGTCAAAGGGTCGCATTTTTTAAGTCCAAGATGGTGAGCCGAATTGTTGTCACCGGAAGGACTGCGCCTTTAAACATAGTCTTTCATCTTGTGCTTGGTCGTGCATCCTTTAAAACATATACCTGTCGACCGAGACCCCGTATCTCTTTATGTCGGGTGAACACACGATCAAAAGTTGATGAAAACCATTTATCGTGCGACGATATGAGGATGCTAAGAACCCTCACGTTATTAAAATAGCTCTAATTCTAATTAATTGCGGCCAAAGGTAAAGGAATTACAGCCGGTGATCTATCTTAGGTCCAGGTGCTTACTAAATTAAATCCACAATTACCCCCTTGAAGGCGCTTTACTTATGGTTGACGATAAAGAGGTGTGTACAGGGTATCATTAATTGTGGGTTGTGTTTCTTTTGATGCTGCGATCCTGCCTCCAGAAAGGTTGGGAATCGGGGAATGGGTTGAAAGACTTTTAAGGTTTCTTTTCAGTGTGTGTGTGTGTGTGTGTTTGTGTGTGTGTGTGCATGCGTGCGTGCATGCGTGGGTGCGTGCGTGTATGTGTGTGTGTGTATGTATGTGTGTCTATGCGTGTGTGCGTGCGTGTGTGAGTGTGTTTGTGTGTGTGTGTGTGTGTGTGTGTGTGTGTGTGTGTGTGTGTGCGTGCGTGCGCGTGCGTGCCTATGTGAGTAAATGCGTGTTTGTTTTTGTGTCTGACTGCGTGTTTTTCTGTCTGTGTGTTTGTCTGTGTGTGTGTCTCTGCCTGTCTGTCTGTCTGACTGTCTGTCATATCGACCCAGTGAGTAGGTGTGTATGTCTTTGCTTTGTATCATGTGCGTGTACGACGCATCCACAAGGAAACTCAGTGGTGAAATGTTCATATCTGGTGATTGTGCGCTTTACTCAACAGTAAAAGAGAGAGAGGAAAAGAGCACACTCACACACACTCACACACACACGCACACACACTCTCACCCACATGCACACACACTCACACGCACACATACTCACACAAATACACACACACACACACACACACAAACACACACACACACCACACACACACACACACACACACAAACAATAAGTAAAGTCCTCCAGTAAAATGACAAGTATAACAAACAGATAAAGAGCCAAGAAAAAGTAATGAGAACGACTTTTGTAGAAAAGTAGATACTCACAAAAAGATAAGTAAAATCTCGCACGCAAAGAAACATAGATGGCAACTGGAGAACGAAACATACACCGCAACTCACAAAAGAACATGTAACCTGAAACGATGAAATTTAACACCCTAGACGTATACTTACAATTCTTGGTGATCAAATTACAACCAGACAAAACCCTAAACAGCACTGCACCACAATAAACAATACGTTCCAGGGTGCCAGTTTCTTTTGTATACGAAAACGATAGGCGGTTTGGAAGAAATGTGAAACCGGCATTCTGTACATTATTTCTATTTCTCGTATTACTGTGAACACAAAACACAATAGAACGCAGTACCTAGCATCACTGAAGGTTTCTACATCATGAACCCGATATTGTGTCGTTGAAGAAATCGGAGATTTAAAATTTTTTTTGCACGAGACTCTGAGAGAATAGAATCTCGAGGGAGGTACGGGTGCACTGATTTTTTCAAAACACAAAAAGGTGCAAAGAAAAGAGAAAGTATCAGGGAGGGCTGCCCTTTTTTTTCAAAATTTGACAAACTTGCAAAGAAAATAGAAAGTATGCATTAAAGGGGGAGGTGGGGTCGGGGGGGGGGGGGGTACTTGAATTAGCAAGAACAGAGGGACACTGAGAAAAGTGTGTGTGTGTGTGTGGGGGGGGGGTGACATAGATTGACAAAAATAGCGAAAGAGAGCGACCTCAGGAGAGACAGGAAAACAGAGACAAAGAGAGAAACAGACGCGGGCGCAGACAGACGGGTGCATTTTGTGCTGAACATTTTTTTTTTCCTATTTTTTATTTTTTTTAAAACTCAGCAAATGGACGTGGGTGTTACTAACAAAATAAAATTCAACGACACAAATGGACTCTGCAATGAAGCAGCCAGACTGTTGAGCTTTAGCATGTAGGGTTGCTCTTATCGTATGTAAAACGACGGAACAGATATGCGGTGGTTAAAATGATTGCTTACCGCCGTAATATTCTTTTCCAACACTAGCCTTTCTCGGTTTTATTCGCAGATTTGCCCTGGTTTTCAGCCCCGCCAAGTGTTCATTATTTCTTATGGCCGGCGTGGGCACAATCGCGACATAAAAGACTACGCTCTACTGCCGCTGAGCTTTGTCAAAAGCGTGGATAGTTTGCTCACAA